>NC_070584.1:13321989-13625739 GCF_027409825.1 Scomber japonicus
CCCCATGTTTCTTTGATGTATATAAATCCAGACAGTAGGGGGCAGTGTGTGCTGGGGGAGGTCAAACTCCTCTCCTCCCAATCAATAGCATTCAATCTTCATTCCTCAGCTTGTGGTCCTCACTCGGGTCCTGAATTGTGTGTCTTGCTTTTCCAAAGACGGGCTGTTTACTTGGAGTTAATCAGAGGGACACACACAGGCGCGAGCGGCCTTGAATATACCTGTATGTCTGTCTACATGCTTTTCTTCAATCTGTGTATGTGTGTTCATTTGTACCTTTGTGGAAGACAAAGTGTTTCTTTCTTATGTTCCTTTGCTATGGGTTGCAATATTTGTCATGCGAAAATTTGAAACCACTTCTTACTGACTGACCGACCAACCAACCGCAGTACCATGTGGCAACTGATCGTCCAACCTGATATGTCGTCAGCATTTACTGTCAAACAGCATATGTGTGTGTCATTTCCCTGTGGGATAGAAGGTTGCCAATGGGACTGATGTAGACACCCCCAGTCACACTGTGCTCTCCCTCTTCTGTTACCTGTTAATCAATCAGAACCAAGTGTCTTTGTGATGGTAGAAGACAATCAGTTTCAAAACAAGAAAAAAGGTAGAGAGAGGGCAGGCCAGTGGGGAGGAGGAAGGGGAGGATGGACGAATAAAATCAAGGGGAAAAGAGGCTCTCTGAATCGTGAAGACCTGTAGTGCTCGACCGCCAAACCACCACCCCTCACTCTCCAATACATCCATCTTCCATCCCATCACAGCCAAATCTGACTGCAGTGTTTGTTCGACATGGCAGTTACACAACACTCAACCCAAAACTCATTATAGACATTTTTAAATTCCCACCCAATATTCCCATCTCACACCCCTGTCACTTTTCACTCTCCTACACTCTCACAGCCACAGTGTGGTGCACTGCAGAAGTACAACAACAACAAAAAAAAGCTGTGGTGCAAAGACCATAATTCCCATCACCCACCACGATTTTCTGCTAATCTAATGATGATGTAACCAGCCGCGAGGAATAAAAATGGCTCCGGTTGGTGGCTTTTGCACAGAGAACTATGCAAACACCTGACCCCCCCAATCTTAATCGTTGCTGCTGGGTCAGAGTGTACAACCCTCAACCCCCTCCCCTCACCTCACCTCACCTCACCTCAACATTTACACACTCCCACTCACAATTTGACCTCCATGACCCCTTACACCCCCCACACCCCCCCGCTCCCATAGGCCCACAGTGGGCTGAGCAACCCCAGTCACTCAGGGTACAGTAGAGAGTGGCTGGGAAGAGAAGAGCACTACAGCACTCCATGATGCACCAGACTAGACTGCTGATGTCGTACAGCTTTACATGAATGCCCCAAACTGCCATTAACATCAAAATGGAGTCCATGTTGATGTTTGCAAGCTGATCCTCCCCCACTCATGGCTCCATTCTTCTACAATGTTCGACTGTCTTTGTCCCCAGCGCCAAGGAAGGGCCACAATCAATGCAAAGACACTTACATTGTACTCTTAAGTTTACAAAGTCGTCTGGAGATGGTGGCTTATTTTGCACTCGGACAGACAGACACACAAACACACAAACAGACACAGGCACATGCTGGAGAGGGTGAGTCTGCCTTTTGAGAGTGTTTGCTGAAACCAAAGATGAAAACCGAGGTATGACAATCTGGCTACCAAACCTAGAAGACAATGTTCAGCTCTCCGGGCTGCTCTACGGGTCCTGTGATTTACCGGCCATGTGGACATTCCACCTATTGCACTTAACACATGTAACACACGTATACATACATATACAGTACATGTCCTGGTGTATATTTCAACACACAAACACACACACACCTCAACCCACACAGACACACAGAAACAAGGGATAAACCCACTCACGACGTCTGGTCAGAAAGCCTCTTTTCCCTCCTCCCACTGCAGAAGCCGGAGAGCCTGTGGAGGACTTTTAGTTTCACACTAGTTGAGACTTTTGAGAAGGAAAAAAATCTGAGTAATAACTGTTACAGAAAAATAAAAACTTAAAAGGATAATATGGGTAAATTGCGTGTTTTGAAATAAATTAACAAATAAAACAATTGTAAAACAAAGCGGTGCTGTCGGTTTATTGTGTTTGGTTTGATCTTCAAAGGAAATCCCTTGTGACCCCCCACAGATGGAAATTAGATTTTTACCACAACAGCCTCACACAAGAAACATCAGAGATATTCATACAGTGGTAAACTGTCTCTGTAAAGACAATAAACAAGATTAACGGTACATAGTGTATATTGTATATTGTACAATATGCTTTATTGGAAAAAAATAGTGTAAAAAAAGATTAAGAAGTGTCCACAAATACATGTTTCAAGTACAGAATTATAACATCTATTCAATTCTATCTCGCAGAAGCAATTTAAGGTGACATATTTTCCCCTATTAGAGGTGTAGGCAGTCATTATGCATCAATTTGATATTCCATTTGGTTTTTTTGCAGCATGGTGAGTCAGTATGTGGGGGTTATTACTTGCAGTCACCTTCTCATCCACCGTCGGCACTGTGTGGTGGATGCTGGTCCTTGAGGTGATGATGCGTCCGGGTCCCACTTCCTGAGACATGGCATACGAGGAACGGCGGCGAGACATCCCTCTCCTGAAATTTGACTTTAGCTCCACTGGCTGACGGGAGGTGCTGTGGACCTACATCACATCCAGATGAGACTGATATCAGTGGCCAATTTACCATGACTGTTTATGCTTATAAAAGGAGCTTCAGTATATAGTGAATGGGAAACATACAATATTATGTAACTGGTGGACTTTTGAATCCATATTGCTTTTGATTGGCTCCAAAACAGGCTGAGGCTGCTGTAGTTCCTTAACAGACATTTTACAGAACTGTAAAAATCACTTCTGTTGTATTCAGTTGTTTGGATGAGATTGAGATGAATGTTTCAGTGGATATTTTCTTTGCAAAAAAGCCCAGGTCAGTTGAGAACATCAGTGTTTTCAGTTTTAGGTCAACTATTCTGTTGCAAATGGATCCCTCAATGCATCTTTCTGTTTCTCTCCATTTGTCACAGAAAAACAAACATGCATGTCTCACCTTGTGTTTGTCATGGATGGTAAGGATGACATTAAGGGCAAGGCTGGTCACTGAGGGCAAAACAGCTGTCCAGGCAGTGAGCAGAGCTGTGAGCCACACAACTGGATTGATGAAGGCCTGATCAGACACACCTGATGAAATAATACAGAGAGAAACCAATGGTTCCTAACCCTTCACTTTATCAGATCAAAAGAAAACAACATTAAACACGTTCAGATGGACATCACTTGCTGCATGTTATGTTGTATATTTTGTCTTATTCTCAGTTAAATCCAGGTTAAAATGGCCCCTGGCAAGAGAATAAGTGTGTATGTTGTTGAGCATCAGTGTACCGAGGAAGAGATAGTCGCTGGGTGATTTCAGAAACAGGCCACGCTGGTGGGTGATCCGGGTGCAGATGAAGAACAACAGCACAGACACACACAAACATGCTATATTGTACTTTGTCCAGGTCCTGGTCAGCAGTATAATCTGACAGATGAGCAGAAACACATGTCATCAGAGGACAATAGCACATGCCAGTACGGTAAAGTATAGTAGCTATCAATGAGGCAATGGTAAACATTTTTAAATTGTTTATTTAGCTTCAGAAGAGGGTGGATTTCCTTAAGCCATAAATAAATACTCATTTTTTTTTGTTTATCTAAAAAAACAAAAAATCACCAAAAGATACTTGTTTTTACTAGACACTAGAATAAATGCAAAATTAATAATTCATTTGAATGTTCTTGTAGTAAAATGGTCTAGATCCATTTTGGTTGGTCACTCACCACCCATCTTCAATACAGATGATTTGTTCAACCATAGAACTGAGCAAGCTATTATTTGAATAAAAACTAATGTTAATACTTAAAATTTGCCTAAAATTTGGCTACCCCATTTGCACTTTGTACAAAGTATATTACATAATTTCTAAATGACCAAATTGTTGACTGAAGTTTTTCATCTAAATGTGAAGTTTATCATCCACAGAAAACGTTTTCCATAGACAATATTGTGCAGTGTGCATAATTATGTTGTGTGATGTTTTTTTAATGTCATTGGTGTAATATCTTGTCAGATATACATATGTGTTAGTAGTTATTTCATAGAGTGTACAATACTTTTTAATTATGCAATAATAATAATTCTTTACATTCTGTTTTCACATTGAAAGTCAGAATAATTAACTTATCTGTTAAAAACCTCAATCTAACCTCAATGGTGGCAGTAAATGTGGCTGCCATGGCGACAGTGACTGCCATGGTCTGGTAATCGAAGGCTGAGTTGTAGAAGACTCCACATGGGATGAAGAAGAGGACGAGCGATGAGTAGACAGCATACAGCAGCGACATTGACAGAACCAGAGGGCTGGAGAACTCCTGCTTCTGTCCAGACTTGTACAGCTCAGGCCATTTCAGACAGCCTTCTGCACTCACATCCTACATCACAAAGAGGTACGTGAAAGTATTATGGCACAAATTTTCATGTGATTGATTAGTTCATAAAACATCCATTGCTTAAATGCTCTCACCTGTTGAAAGAAGGCCAAGCACATAACTGGGGATGCTGTGTAGAAGACAGTGTAGAGAGCGATGAACCATGTCTCATATAGAGACTGCAAGAGAGGATCAGATGGTGCATAAGCTGTTTAAATTTGAATCCTCTAAATCATTCAGTTTCATTCATGTATCAAACCTGAGCACTGTAGCCATTGAAGAAACCGAACCATATGTGCACAAGAGCAAAGCTGCAGGTCTTAAACAGAAAGTAGCGCAGGAAGAGGGAAATACGCCTGTAGGACCAGGAGCCATGGACCAGTAGCAGCCTCTGCAGAAATCTGAACTGGGACAATGAAAAGTCTGCATTCTGCACTGCCTGACCTCCCTCTACTCCTGTTAATCCAACACCAACATGAGCCGCTGATGTTGGGGAAAGACAACAGTATGGCAAAATGAAAAAAGCATTTGCAGAAAGCAGAAATGTTGATTAATATCAGGTTTCATCTAACCTTTAGAGCTAAACATACACGTTATATCATATTTTCCCTTGACTTACTTTTGATCATGTTCACATCATTGGCACCATCCCCGATGGACATGGTGATTGAGCTGGTGTGTTTCCTGACCAATGTGACAATGTCAGCCTTCTGTCCAGGTGTTACACGACAGCACAACACAGACTGGCACTTTTCTGCTAGGCTCATGAATGTGGCCCCCCATTCTGGTCTTTGGTCAAACTCTGCCTGAGGCACAACACCATCGAACAGTTCACTTTAGGTTGTATTTGTCTGACAAGGTCTTTGTCAACAATTTCGTAGTATAAATCTTTTAAGGTAATAAAAATGTGGTTTCAAACTATTTCTCTATAACCTTAATGTCTCATGTCAGAGTCATTTGCAACTGCATGACAACAGATATTCTGTTTGAAAATTATATGAGTAAACTATTTATTGCATAGTCCAGTGTTTACCAGCTCAGGTCCAGTAAGGACCACAGCAGTCTTTGCTCCAGTCGTCTCCTTGTCTACAGCCCACAGCTCTGTCTGTCTGGCCTTGAAGAAACTAACCCCTGGGTCTGGGGACTGGAGTATCTGCCTGCAGGGCCGAAACACACAGAGATCAATGAGATGATATGAGTTTGTGTTTGTGTGTGTTTGTGTGTGTGTGTGTTGCTCCATTTGTGTATTTTTATCATTGCTGACCTCAACTCCTGCCATTCCAGTAATCTGGTGTCAGGATCCAGTAGTTTGCATGAATATCCAATATTCACTGCAGTCTCTACAAGGACAAAAAAGGAGGGAACAGAAAAGAAAGAGAAAATCCCTGTTTTCACATAGCTAAAGCACAGAATACAAAAGGGTTGCATCACCCCTCTCACTACTCAGTGTCATAATACCTTTTTTGTCCCCTGTTAGTACCCATACTTTAAGCCCAGCCTGTTGAAGCAGAGCAATAGTCTCAGGAACGCCCTCCTGAAGCCGGTCCTCTATTGCTGTCACACCCAGAAGCTACAAATCATAAAAATTAGAATTTGTTTTTAAGTATTCACTTCAAAAATTCTGCTTTATCTTATACGGGAGTGACTGCAATGAGGAGACAAGTAGATAATATTAATCATGTTAAACCACATAACATGATAAAATGCACAGATCCTGTCAAAGTCTAACTAAGAAACCAGGATTGCTTCTTCTAAAGTTAGATTTTCTTGAAAGACTACTTCTTGCACACGTACACCTTAATTTGGGGAAACAAATAAAGAGAGACTTAATGGGAAGAGACTGTTAACCACAACACAGATTTTAAGTGTAAACTGTATTTCTCATGCAGTGTCATTGCTCAGCTGTAACAAAGAAAAAAACCCAACAAAAATACATTAAATCAAATGGAGGAGGAGCCCACCTGCAGCTCTCTCTCCATTTGATCATAAAGCTTTTCCAGCAGCGCCTCACGTTCACAGGTCGCCATGGCAGCAGACTGGGCCAGAGTTTTACTCCACTGCTCCCATGATGCCTCAGGAACAGATCGAACCGCAACACACAAAGTCCTCAGACAGGCCTGAGCAAACAGCTAGCAGAACATAAGTTAACACATTATTTGACAGGCTACACATTATTTACCAGGCAGAACTGACAAAGAATACATGATAAACAGTTCAGTCCTGACAGGCACACCTCAGCTATCTCAGTGAGACGTAAGCAGGAGACCGCGGCCTCAATCCTTTTTTGACACTCTTGATCATTGATTATTGGTTGGCAAAGGCATTTGTGAAGTTAAAGCGTGAAAAGAATCACAGAGACTGTAGTTGTGTGTGAGATACTTAATGCTGATATAGAAACAAGAAGATACTAAATTCAAGTTCACCTCCAGAGCTGTTTCAGTCCTTTCCTGATGTGGACAGTCCTTTTGCAGTCTCTCCAGGATCACTATGTCAGCTCCCTTACAGTACAGCTTCAACCCACCATCTGGCTCCCGTACTGAAAGAAAAGAACATAAAATCTGTGGACAGGTTGACAAGGGAGGATTTAGCATAGGTGGAATTATAAAAGACTTGGATTCAGTTGAGACCAGATGATGTTAATATAAACCTTATGTGATTCAAACAGAAAAGAGGGCTGCTCTCACCCAGTACAGACATGCGTCTTCTCTGGCTGGTAAAGTCTATCAGTGCCAGCAGCTGATATTGCCGAGTGACACCCAGCTCAGAGACAATGATGAAGTCTCTTGTCCTGGAAAGGAAGACCCAGCCCAGCTCCCTGGCAGCACCAACGAGAGCCTTCTCATCTGGGGACGCAGCCTGGTAAACTGGAGCCTCTGGAGGAATGTGGAAGGAAACAAGTTGTCTTTGAGGATCGGTGCATTGTGCCGGTCAGTAACTTAATGCATACATGTTACTGTATCAGATTCAGACCAGTTGTTTAGTACAACATTCAAGTTAATCCTATAATCCTACAATGAATTATCAAATTAATCGTGATGTTTCATTGTAGTGCTCCCTGAGGTCAATTGGTATTCTCTGTCTCAGTGTCTTAGTGTCTCTGTGTCTCTTTCTCTGTCTCACCTTCCTTCCACTCTGCCATGACAGTGTGACATAAAGCCAGTGCAGTGAGGAACTGTCTGCTGAGTGGACACTGTTGTCCTCTGAGCTTCTCTACCAGGTTTGGAGCCGACATGAACAGATCGCCACAGGAAAAAGGATTCCAGCTTAGGTCCATGGGCTGCACGCATAGGGGGAAAAGCATCACTGTACACTGAAATTACAAAGTGCAGGATCATACTACTCGTAACATAATGTAATATAACGTAACGTAAATCAAGTTGGATGTTGATGGCAGCAGAAATAATAACTGAGTGCAGAGCTGAAGAGAGAAGAGGGAAGAATTCCTTAAGGAAATTGATCAGAGGAGGTCATGAAAAAACACAGTAGACACATTCATATGTTACCTCTATGTCTTCTGCCCTGACTGATGCATCACCTGTAAAAATAGAAAAATCAAGAGTGGTAAAAGAAAGAAAGAAAGAAAGAAAGAAAGAAAGAAAGAAAGAAAGAAAGAAAGAAAGAAAGAAAGAAAGAAAGAAAGAAAGAAAGAAAGAAAGAAAAATTATTAAATGTTACTGTGTACGTTATTCACACAACATATGGTCTGAACCAGGAAGTGGCTCAGACATAGGACATATGGTTAATGGGAGTCTGACAAGGTTTCAATTACAGTTTGACTTCTGTGGGCAGAGCCTGTGTTAAATATTTAGTGCACATATAGTCTTGAATAAGAGCATCTCCTGTTGTCTCATCAAGTCTCTCTCTCTTGAGGAACGAGTTTCATCCGTGGTTTATGTGAAGTCGCCTCCCACAAGGGATTGTTGTTGCATTGTAAGCCAATTGTGTTTTTATTTGTGTGGGGCAATGTGGCTGTTCAAAAGCAATTAAACGTCTTATAACAGTTTGTTGTTTTGTTTTTTCTCAGGAGGAAAATGTAAATTTTTAAATGTATGACACATTAAATGTATTTTGTTATATAGTAAATCAGTTTACCAAGATGAAAATCATAAAACATTTAAGTTATGACAGTTTTTTTAATTGTTACCATAGATCTCTCCAGCTATGCAGCACTGTCTGAAGAGTAGACAGTTCTGGGTTAATGTCCCAGTTTTGTCACTCAGCAGGTATCCTACTTGGCCAAGCTCCTCGCTCAGAGAGGTATTCCTGGCCTGGGCAGGTTTGTGGGCCTGCTGCCAATACATCTCCATATCCCAGCCAATAAACTGGCTGTGGATCGTGTGGATCACCTCAAACCTGCAGACACATGCACATACGGAGCACACATACAGTTACACAACATGCACACAACACTGTATTTTCACAGTATTGTATTTTAGATGGAACTTACGAGATGTAGAGAGCTATGGGCATGGCTGGGCTGAGCAGGATGATGTAGCTCCAGTAGGCGAGGAACCCTGTGTAGACTGAATTGCCATCAACCACCAGAGCAGACAGAGCCTCCGTCTGGCTCATGACTTGACTCGCAAACACGCCACTGCCAATGGCAAGGAGCAGTGCTGCCGTCAGCACGGACAGGACAATCTGAGGATCCGAAACACAGACACAAACACTTGTTAATAACTCCACAAAATGTCTCATGCTTGTCATCCACCTACCCTTTACACACTGACCCCGATCACCATTCTGTTGAGAACTTTTTCCGTTTGAGTCTTCTTCACTTTCAGTTTACCACAGTTCCTCAGGATCTTGGAGTCTGTGCCTGGTAGAGAACAGACAGCTATTAGATGCTATCACTACAGCAGGCTGGCCGAGCGAGGTGGGAGACCTTCCTACAGCCAGAGGGTGAAAGCTCAAGCCCTTGTGTCAGTGCGCATCTGCTTATGTGCCCTTGAGCAGGATGCTGAATCTGTACCAGCTTGGGGGATATCTGACCCCTCTGCGGAAAGGTCAGATTTTCTCTTGCAGAGATCAATGAAGTAACACATTATGTTTTCCAGTGATATTGTCTCAAACTCACACAGACTGCAGAAAGACACTGAGCTGTTAAAATGACAATAGTGAGAATGTGTGTCATATATTTTAAATGTTCAGGGGCAGAAACTGAACTGATTCAAATTCAGTACTACTGTAACAAGTCTATGTTAACCTTGATCATGCTTAATTCAAAGTTGGCAATGTCAGCTGTGTGTGAGGAGCATCAGAGTTATAATCAGGCCAAACTGGGGTCACACCGATAGACAGTCTCTGATAAATGGTATAAAACCCATCTCTGGCAGAATTTGATCTATTGATCTGCTTTACCAGAACTGAAAGGGTCATAGAAGTGAGATCCATGACACCTCCGCCTGGTCCAGTAATATCCAATCAATGATCACTTAAAAGACAGGAGGAGCCTGTCATCTGTGAGATGCTAAGAGACCCACATTTAAGACACAGCTGCAAGAGTTAAGCACTGTTCATAATTAGCAGTATAATGCATTCAGCATAATAAAATGTGTCATTGAAGTGAGTAGAGGCCACAGCCAAAGGTTAAATGAGGATTGGTGGTCTGGAAACCAAAAAAAAAAGATATTTGTTTTTTTAATGAATTTTTTCATGAAAAAAAACCCCAACACTCTATGTTCCCTTTTTAAAACTTGAATATATATATATAGACTAGCTATACCAGTGTATATGGCCAGGCCGTAGGCAAACTCTGTGTTGCGTAGCACTGTTCCCCTCAGGAGGATGTGCTCGTTGTCCAGCAGAAAATACTCCCCTCTCCAGTGAAGCTGGCCTCTGAAGGTGTACAGGCGATTGTTGGGTTCCTCACAGAGCACAACACCTGTAAAAATGAACAGTCGCATTTGCTCTGTATACATGAAAAGTATGACTTGTTTTATCTCTATTTTAAAATGAGCTGATTTGAAATTTGTATTCCTCATATGAAACATTTGTTCACCATCAAAGGTAGCGAGTGTCTCCTCTGAGGGGTGAGTGGTCAGTTCATTGTGTGTAGCACCGAGTGCTTGCCGGTACTTGAGGTTAGTCTCTCTAAATGAAGAAAAGACTTCAGAGTTAACACTAAACAGTTGATCTATTCACCAGAAACAGTAATTGTAAAGTCAAGGCAGGTAAATAGAGACACATACAGTCTTAATTTACTTGGGTGAGAATCAAAATCAGTCAAGAAAAGAGATTTCCAAACTGTTTAATAATCTGAATAATTAATTATTGCAATAATCCCCTAAATTATTGACTCATAGTATAACTGTCTTTGCCCTGCAATTAACAAAAAGGCTCTTTCACATTTCTAACTTGTTCTAAACTGAGAGCAGGATTTAAACCAATAACAAAAAGACAAAATCACAAGACTAAACTGACTTTCCCCCCCAGAAATTTAGGACTGATTGTGAGATTATATTGATTACTTTTAGCTGTACTGTATCAGTACTGTATGAGGCACTATAAAGGGTAAGATGTGCAGGTGGGCCCCATTGGTTGTTCCAGGGTGATGATAGATGATTTTAGACCTTTTAAAAGGCCCAAGGCCTCAGAACCGCCTGAAAAGCTTGAGCCTCTGAAATCAATTTCACCTTTAGAATAACCTATTAAAACTTTTTGTCAACTTACTTATTTCTGATGATACATTAATGTAGTAGTAACTTTTTAAAAATAGACATATAAAACTACTACTACAGTTATTATTATACGTCTATTATTACCATATACAATGATACAGACACACACCATACAAACATTTATATGCTTACAATGATTATATTATCATTTTCAAAGACTGAACTCAAACAGTAAATGCACAGATGCATTGGGCTGATGGTGTTTCATACCCATCGATGTCTGCTGTCTCAACATAACATAGACTGTGAGGCTCTGAACTGCACAGGAGGAGAAGGTCGGCCTGGGAAGAGAGAGAGAGACAGCAAAATAAAACAGAACTAAGAAATAAGAAATAAAGCTTTTATTCAAACATTTCGAAATGAAAATGCTGCATGCTGCAGTGTAATAAAGTAGCATACCGTGTAAACTGTATGCTACATCATTATATCTTTTTATAGCTAGGCTTAACAACAAGTGATTTATGATTCATTGTACCACAGCAACCGAAAATCTAAATTTTTTTTTAAGTTTGCTGTTTATTTCCAGTTTTAAGCTCACCGGAATGATTTGATCTTTGTGGATCCGCACAACATCTCCCACATGTAGATCTTTCCACTCTGCTGCGCTGAAACTGAAACAGAAGACAGATTAGGAGTGAACATTTGGCTTTCATATGATAGATACGTTTCATATTTTTTCACAAATCTCTTAAATTTGAGGACAACCACAATACGTTCCTTTCATAGATCAACAGTGATGTTTTACTATATTTCATATTAAAGACACAAATCAGTCATCAAAATAACTCCACAACTATCATTTTAAACATAAGATTGGAATTTCCTAAAAGACTTCTACTACATAACTGCATTTAAGTTATTAATAATTTTTGACACAGTGAAATATTTGATTTCACCAGCAATGTAAACATATGAGCCTATGTGGGCTACGGGGTATATCCTATTTTGTTTGGAAAAAAATAGATACTTGACATTCAATAAAAATCTCTGGTGGGGCCTTTAACTAAACTAATACTTGTAATGCTAAAGATGCACTTCATTTTTATGGTTGTGTTTCTCTTGCAGTCGCCACTCTTTGCAGTGATGATTATTGTGCGCTAATAATTTTACAAAGTTGTCCATTAGGCCATAAGGGAAGGCATAATGCCTGAAAAACACATTCTCAAAAACAGACTGACTCAAAAGTCCAAAGAAGTCATCAAGAGGTTGGTCATAGTACTTGTCTTGTGGAAAATGCTCTGTGTTTTTGCCCTGCTCTAATACACAAAGGGACCATCTAAGGATTCACTCATTCACACTTCATTAGAGGTTCATTAGAAGGTTGTTTCAAACTGGGGCTGCACTGAGTCCTGAGAGAATAACCCACTGTCTTTGTCCTCACCTCTGGGAGATGAGTACGTCACAGGGTCGGGAGTTAATCGCAGAGTCACTGCGTCTCCTTGCCTTGAACAGAGAAAGACAGACCGATGAAGAAAAGAAAACGAGGGAGAGAAAGAGATTGAGAAGTGTGACAAGGATGGAGAAAAAGAGTGATGGACAGGGAGCATATGAGAGGGAGTGAGGGTGGCCATGAAAGGTTGAACAGGAGAAAGGAGAAAGGAGAAACGCCATTACGGGGCTCTACAGTGACACCAGCTGGGAGATTTACACCCTCCACTAAATGATTAGTCAATAGAGAGGGGTCAAGCAAGCGTTTCACCCAGAGCTGTTAACGACCGTAACTCAGTGATGCACTTAACCAGAGAATTCTCCATGCAAAACATCGTGCCTGCATTTAAAAAGGAAAAGCTTTAATGATAGGAGAGAAAATTAATGCTACTGGGATGACTGGTTTTGTCAATGAGGAGAGGACAAGGAGTCAATGAGGACAATGAAGGAGAGAAAAGAGTGCATACGTGCTTAAGTGCCAAGTGTTTAAATGCATGCGTGAGGTCGGTCGTATATTTGTGTTTAAGCGCATACATTTGTGTGAGAGCACTTGCATTCAGCTAGCAGCCATGTCAGGGATTGAGATTGCCTTTCCCGAACTCCCCCAGGCTGTGTGAAGGAGCAAGAGGGAGTGACTGTTGGTCTCACCATGTCGTTGATGAGGTCTTTCAGCCCTCTCACAGAGAGAACGATGAGGAGCGGGATGATGGTAATGTACCAGGGAATGGAGGAGATGGCAGGGACACTCTGGAATGCAGATGGAAGCGTGGATACACACAGAAGGAGAGGAAACAGAGTCATTCTTACTGTATAAACCAAACACACATACACAAATACTAAGAAGGGGGCCTATATAAGAAAGAATATACTAAACCAAAAGGTAGTAAATGGAGGTAAATTTTGTCACAATATATATAGCATCGAATAGGCTGATGTGATACCCTTACAGAGGAATTAATGCTGTCAGAGTGGAAAATGTGGCATCTCAATCATGTATTATATATTATATATGTTTTTTGAGTCAAAACACAAGAGACAAGGGGGTAGAGAAAGACAGAGCCTTCTTCTGACCTGCAACACCGCCATGAGGAGGAAGTAGATATTGGCCGTTCGCTGAAACTGTTCAAACAGCGTCAGGGGCAGGAAAGTCAGGGGGGAGTACTTATAGCTGCGAACCAAATTGTCCTGGCAACCCACATGAAGAGCAACAGAGAATGAAACAGAAGGGAGACATACAGTGCATATCAACACAATATACCAACCAGTTTCTAAACGCATCCACACGCCCACTGGAGTGAGATTACAATGTGGAGTGAAGTTGGCACATTTGTGACTCACTCACCGCATATCGGCCCCAGCAGAAGCACAGAAAGAATTTCTTCTGATGGTGTTTGTGATAGTGTCGGCTGTTTGCCCTCACCTCCCATGTGAGGCCTGTCAGACACACGTTAGTCAGACTCTTAGTCCTGCGCTAAGAGACCATTTGCACGGAGTGATTTAATGTATCATTTTCATTAGCAGACAACAGATGTGCATGTGTGTGTGAGTGTGTGTATGTATGTATGTGTGTGTGTGTGTGTGTCAGGAAGCTGCATCTGCTGAAGAAACATGATCCCCTTAAAGAGAACATTTCAATTGAGATCAACGATCACATGCAGGATGCTAAATGTATGAATTTGTGTTTGTGGATATGAATGATGAAAAACACTGATGCATCTCAATAAACATAGAAAGGTAAACAGACAGACAGGTGAAGAAAAAAAAAGAAAGAAGGGATGGCGAACAAAAGAGACGTACCGGATTGATCACCTTCCTGGACCATGATGCTGAAGAGACTCAAGATGTTTGGTGAAGACTCAGATTGTGCTAAACGAAGGAGACAACAGTGACATGGCTGCCGCTTGTGTCCCCCTCTAAGATGCATTCATCAGTGTCTGTAACTCACTACACTGCGTTACCATGCTAACCTACACACAGCATAACAGACAAAAGGTCATAAATCACTGATGCTGAACTAAAAAGACTTTAAAGTCCTCAGTAATCCTCTGTAGTCCTGTACAAACCATACCTGGCCTCAATTAACCTCTTGATTCCATAAACAAAATGTTGCTATGGTAAACTGAAAGCAACTTGTTTTTTCCATATGATGTAATACTGAGAAATATACCAACCTTTCTGGTTGAATCTCTGCTGGAAGCTGCATGAGCAATGTTGGTAAGAGAAAGTCGAGATTGTTCAGATCTGACCATTTGCAATAAACCTGCAAGACACAAAATCATAACGGATTAATAAGCACAAGAATCAACTTTCACACAATATTTTACAGGTTGCTGGGCAATAAGTAGATGAATCAAATTGACCTTTCATGGATTTTGTTTGTTAAATTGTACACAGTATCTCTGATGTTAAGAAGCATAAGCAACAACTCATAAAAAATACATACAATCCAAAAAAAGGAGTCATGTATTTACCTGCGCTTATTGCCGTTGATGTCTTTAAGCGTTGGATAACACTTGCAAGCAGGTGACATAGCAGAGCCATCAATCACAAAGCCCCACTGACCACAGCTAAAGATTTACATGGTTGTTTTCTTTACAATTCTTTAGCTGCTTTTCATAATGTGCACCTGTTTCATCCATTTGCCCCTCCTTTCTCTGTCCTTATTATCGTGCAACCAGCCCCGCCTTTTTCTTGCTCTCAGGTGGCAGCTCCAATAGCACTGACTGTACTCCCCATGCTCCCACAAGGAAGAGGAGTGGAGGAGGGGTGATAAGTGCCAGTAGAGATTAACCATATCAAATCACAGTTTTTGTTTATCTCATTTTCTTATTCAAAAGTAAAAACAGAAACCTTTATTAGAGTTAAAGTACCAAAGTTGAGCAGAGTTTAAGATTCCAAACGTACCAACAAGGGGGCTAATTTTTTTTAACTAACCTACATAACTTCAGTGTCCCAGATAGTCTTTGTGACTCTGTGGTAATGTTGTTTTTTCACCATAGCAACATGCATCAGTGGGAGTATTGGTTTACAGGCATGTGAAAGCAGTAAAACCAAATCCAGTTCTCATGTACTACCTTTTTGTGTGTCTATATATATATATATAGATATATATATATACACATAGAGATATATATATACACACAGAGAGAGCGAGAGCGCGCGCGCGAGAGAGAGAGAGAGAGAGAGAGAGAGAGAGAGAGAGAGAGAGAGAGAGAGAGAGAGAGAGAGAGAGAGAGAGAGAGAGAGAGAGAGAGAGAGAGAGAGAGAGAGAGAGAGAGAGAGAGAGAGAGAGAGAGAGAGAGAGAGAGAGAGAGAGAGAGAGAGAGAGAGAGAGAGAGAGAGTCTAGTTTATGTATGCTCTACAGTTTCTACAGTTTCTACAGTGACTGAATGTGAATATGCCCCTGTCCTAATGTGCTTCCAAAAACACATATTTCATCTAAAAAATGCCAAGAATAAATTGTTAACTGAATCGGTTATATAGTTCAAATTAAGAAAGAACAAGCATTACACCGAATTCTTTTAAACATCAGCAGTTGTTACTATTACTACTACTAGGTATTTAAATGTTCTTGAAATTACTTCAGTAACAGTACAGAAATCATTAAAGTGTATATGACAACAGACTTCAAGAATCTTTCATGTAGGTGGTTTCATTCAAACTGTAACTCATCTTCAGATAAAACTCAAGTATTCTGCTTTCTTTATGAATCTAATGCCATCTGGTGGAGGTCAGGACCCATTGCAGTTCAACCATCAGATGTGGGTCAGAAGGGGTGAATATGTTAACAATGGCACCACAGAACAAAAGGCAGTTTACCAAATTTATGTTAACTCACTGTCAGTTAAATGTACTATTTGTGGTTTCATATCTCTGTCTCATTTCTTCTCCCTATGTTAGTGAGGTCGTCCCCACAAAGGCCACACATCAACACCTGAAAGTGTGTGTATCTTACGTCTATGTGTGTGCATATCTAGGGTGATCTCTCCTATCTATTTTAACAGTTGGGCTGTATAGCAGAGTGGTTAGGATGATGTGCCGGTGATGTGGCACAGGGGCTCTTAGGCCTCAACAAAGGATGAGTCAATAGGCAAGGCTTTCCCACCACAGTTTAACTGTTGCCCATCACGGCTGGCAGACCCCACAATCATAAAGGCAGAATTGTCTCTCTGGGCCTGTGGGTTTGTCAAATTTCTACTTTGCAAATTTGAACAAAGAGAGGACCTAGCTGTTAAGATGTTGGCATATTTCAAATTATAGTCAGTATTTCAAAAATCTAAGTGATAAAAAAATCCAATGGAGAAATTAAATGGTGTATTACATGTGGATGTTTCAAGCAGAAACATGACAGCTGGAAGGTAACTTATATATATATACTTAAATATGTTATTTCACAATCTAAGATGAAAAAGATTACATATAGATTAGGTTTTAGGCATTACATTAGAGTGACTATGCAAAGATATAACCCATTTATTCCTGCATGAGGGGTAACATAAGCAAAAAGAACTCAGCACTGTTAAAGTCAAAATGTGAGAGATTCAGATTATTTTACATTACTCATTCCAGGTTACGCACTGGCTGTCAATTTGAACCATGCACTAAGAACTTGAGTGACACTATTTTACTTCTGCATCTCTTATATTCTTGGAACTGACCAAGTGACAAAGAAGTACAATTACATAAAAGGTCACATATAGATAAGATTTACATTTCATACCGCAGCATCAGCAGCAAGTGAGAAAACACAAGAGGAGGAGATGATAAAGTTTTACTTCCTCATCTTTTGTTCAACACAAAATGGAAATACACTATGAACAAATGAGCTTAAAATCACAATGTTCTCTGCAGTAACTTGTAACAGTACAGGTCACTAATGTACAGAAATGTTGATGTTTATATTAAGGAAGTTACTGAGCTTTATACATATATATATATAATTAGTAATTCATTTTTTTGCTGCATGACAAAGCATCAGTTAGCACAGTTAGATGTCACTTTCAGTTACTGTCTATCTACTTTAATTATAACATTACAATCATTTGATACAAGCCTTACACTGACAATGAAAACCACAATTGGAAAAATCTTGCCAAAGCAGGCCTGCTCTTTTTCACTCTGCTAGTTTCAACCTGTCAAAAATACAGGCCAAGTTTTCACTACATGTTTAGTACTTCCTCTGTATCTTACAGGATCTCGTCAATGTATGACCCTAAGACCACCCCTCTCTTTAGTAAAGTGAGTGTGAGAAAGCCCTGGCCTGTGGGAAGCTGCTCAATGTTCTTATTTCTCAGCGGCCTACATTACAGGTTTTTATGTGGCACTGTAGAAAGTAACACTGCAGTTGACTATGAAGAGGCGATACCCTCCGTGCTTGCTCAGGCTCTACTTCCTGTGAAAAGTGGTTAGCAGCTCAGTCGTGAGTTAAAGAGAAGGAATTAGGCCAGCAGACGACGACCCGAACAATCACACAAATGGCCTCCTTAACAGGGTTGTAAAGGATACTGGTTTTGGCATGACATACAAACCAATGTTAAATAGGTTGAGAAAAAGGCCAAAGGAAAGCAGTGGTATTTCCATTGAAGTGGACTCTTAGAGCACAGAGGACAGTGGCTTGTTGAAAGTAGAACATGGTGGGATTCCGTGTGTGTGTGTGTTTGTGTGAGAGAGGTGGAGGAGGGTGGAGGGGTGGGGGTGACATAACAACATCAAAGTTTACAGGAACAAACTGATTAGCGTAACCCCCAACCATGAGTCACCTGGTAGAGGTACTTTGTTCAGTGAATTGTGTGGGTGCACTGAAACATGTCAGTAATGACAAAACTGCGGTTTAGAGGGTATTGGTAAGACGCTGTGGTACTGTAGAAAACATGTCTGAAAGACAATCATATAATGTTATGACATGTTGTTTTTATATCATGAACTGTTGGCAGCAAAGGCTGTTATTGACTTTGCAGCTTGAACAGTTTTTTTCTGGAGAATAACACTGAATATTGTTCTACTTTACCCAGCTTCTGGATAACTTTGAACTTATCATTCACTGCTGGCACAACATTCTCAGTTATAAAATACAAGATACAGCTTGTATTGTGCCCAAATTGAATCTGATTTATTTTAAAATATTCAAGTAATACACCTCGAAGAACTGTGAACTGCTGCTAGCATAACAAGTAGTCTAAATTAAAGGATAAGGCTGGTCATATTTGATAACTTTCTTATTGTCTTTTTCCTACAAATCTCATGAAAAGACTTAAACCAACAATGCATTAATTCAGCTGACAAGTGTCGCCAACACTTGTGTCACAGACCCCCACAATGCACACATTACTGGTACCTTCATTACCATAAACATGGGCGCTGTAGCTTGTTTTGAGTCAATCCCACAAACACCACCCCGTGCTTACATTAAACGAGTTTAGGAGGCACACTTACAGGCAAGATTTTGTGACATCATAACCAGTTAGGGTGGCAATTGTGGTCCAACATGCAACTGAGATTGACTGAGAATACACTTTTTAGAGAAGTAGGAAACATCTCGTGTCTTATAATCAAAATTTAAATTTTAAAAATATTTGCATATTAATAGATTGTGGATTTGTCAGTGAGGGAGAAGAAGTAGATGTATGTTTAATTTTATAGAAGTAAAAAAAAATCACATCAAACAAATTATTATTCAAAGCAGCGCTTTTATATGTCTTAAAATATGTTTGTATAGGATCTTTAATTACCAATTGACAATAATCTCCAGCAATATTTACTGGTGTTTTAGGAAATTCGTTCGCCTTTTAAAACGATGAAACAATATATTTGTGAGCTGTTTTTATAGATTTACCTCTTCAGCAGGAATGAATGGGCTTAAGATCAAATGCCACAAACAATGACAGTTGGAAAGTATTAAGGGGGACCAATGCATTATTTGTTTTTCGTCTTTACCATATTAGTTGCCAATAACAAACATATGGAATAAAACCAGCTTTATCCTTTAACAGGGGAGTGCAAGAAGCAAGAACAGAGTTAAAACCAGCAGGCTGATATGCAGACAATCATTTGTTTTAAGGGAACATAGTCAAGTCAAGTCACATTTATTTACACAGCACATTTAAAAGCTGGACAGGTTGACCAAAGTGCTGTACATAATAAAATCAGATAATGAAAACAGAATAGAAAACTAAAAACAAAACCACATAGCACAAATCAACAAACATAGTTAAGGCATAGAATTAGGGGCGACTTCATAAAAAATGTTTTCATATCTGCTGGGTTATTCCCTCTCAGACAGATGTGTTCAATTTAAACACAATAAAGAGAAATCATCTGCAACAAGCATTCAGGATGTGGGTGTTGCCACACAATGAGAAAGTGCAAGTTGTAAAAATTATGCAGGCCCACTATGATATACCACAACGCTTTCTGAGCAAATTCATTTGAACCATGATACTGAGTCATCCTCAAAGTATGCCAGTTGAGTCAGAGATGTGTGCACAATACAGTCAATCAAAGCTCAATAATTTCTTCCTATAGAATTATCAGTCCTTAATTTATCATTTACCCGCACCTGTATTATTTGAAATTTATACTGGATGTCATTGTATTCATGTTAACACCTTCCTGTTACAGCTGCTGGGTAGTAATAAGTCTATAACTTTCCTGTGTTTGTATGTGTGTCCATGTTTATATGTTTACTTCTCATCCAAACTACCAGTCTGATCATCAAGAATAAAAAATATTTGATATATTTCTACCTCTTTAAAAATCTGTAGACTTACTTACTGAGACTAACCTGACTGTTGCAACATGACAGCTTGTGGCCTCTGTGGTTACAGTGAGTCAGACAGAAAAGTCTGCTGGATTTTTCGACAAACACAGAGTTTATAGCACCGAGGGCATCCCCCCCCCCCCAATCTGGACAGCCCCCACACTCGGTAGACCATAATAAAATCTTGAGCACATAAAGCAGAAGAATGATCTTGTACACTGCAGTCTAGTGGTTTTCCATTTTGGTGGTACTGTCTAGTGCGGTCGTGCTTCTCAGATCAGACGTCTCAACCACTTGGGGTAAGAAGCTGTTTTGAATGATAGAGCTTAGAATATGAAGACACACCAATGGGAGATCCTCCTATTATAATTTGTATAATTTCTCAAATTACCAGACATGTTATGTTTGTGACACAACCCAGAAACTGGTAGATTTTTTCCTTCAGCTTGGTAGCTCCACTGGCTCTGAATGACTTCAGATAAAGAAAAGGGAGGTACAGAGGGCCATGCCCAAAGGCCTGAATCACTGCTTCCATGATCATTCATCATCATAGTGCATGGGTGGAATACCTAAATGAAGTCAAATTAAATAAATAAATGGTGGACAACACATACAGATTACAGAAGTGTATTTACTATCCAAGGGTGCACTTAATGGTGATTGGTCCAGTGGATATGAATCATAAACTGTATAAAAATAATGGACGGAGCCACCGTGACGTCACCCATTGGATTATGTTTTGAAACCTTGAGTTTGGCATTTTGACTGTTGTTATCTTGGATGTTTGGCGCCAGAAGGGATGAGAAGTGAGCATAATGGTGGAGCTGACCCTAACTCTAGTCTGTAGCATTAGCTGCTAGCCTGATTAGCACGAGCATTTATAGTTAACTGTGATATTGCTAATGCTAATGCTAATGCTTTGGCTAGTGATAAACAGACTAAAACGCCCTAAATTATACCCTGTTTTATCATCTAATTTAAATTAAATGGGACCCTATTTTACAAAATGAGCATGATGCTGTATTGAAGAAGACATGAAACTAGTGATTAATGCCATAATCATAAATCAAGAGAAAATTAGGGGAATTAGTAATTCCCACATAGATCTCCATACAATCAGCCTTCTTTTTGAAACCAGCAGTCGCCCTGTGATGGCCATTAGAGTCACTTCTCCATGGCTTCACTTTTCAGACCTGCAACAATCAGCTTGGTAAGAATTCATCTTATCGTCTTGTGGGTAAAGTTAATCATACAACTATCCTGGTTCCAAAATGAATTGCTGCCCTTTTCTCCATTATTTTTAAGAAATAACCACAATTGGCACATAGAGCCATTAGGCCAGTCTGTGTTTTAACAACAGACAAAAGTGCTGAATACATATTAATTTATTTTTTTAGCATTAGTGGAGAAAATGTGATGTTTAGTTACTGAGTGCATGGCATTAACATGATAGGTTGTCAATATAAGCCCATCTTAACATGATAATATTTAGCATAATATGTTAGCATTAATGTCTAAATATAGGTGAGGCTGACAGCAACATCAATGCCAATATATAGTCTCTCTGAAATTGTGTCTTGGTCAGAGCATTGTTGGATGGAACATGTGGAGAACAGATAATAGCCTATGTCCTTGCAAATAGCCACTCAGGAATTGGGCCCTTGACAAAATGGGCAATGCACCAAAGACATTGTTACTGTTTAAATTATTCTAAAAACTTTGAAACAATGATGATAATCAAATCAATAAAATCAAATTTCATAAAATAAGTCAAAGATGTGTGTATAATGTGCATTATGTTTGACAAACAGTGACTACTTACTTGTCTAATTTAGAAAATATGTAAAAAGCAATTATGTAACACATCACTTTCAAGCACTGGCAGCATCTTGTATACCTTTTCATGGGGACTGGACCAACTCATAATCCCTCTATAAAATGTATTACTGGGGACTTTATATTTTCAAGTGCAAGCCTATATTCTTTGGGGAGTTAGAGAAAACAAAAAAACGTTGTGTTCCTCAGCCAGTTGGAAAAAGAAAGGGTGCATCTTATTTTTTCTTCCATATACATGGAGATAGAGTTTCCATGCTGAGCTATAGACATATTTACTGAACAACTGTGGAGGATGCCAAAGGGTTAAGGTTAAGCATGATTTTTCTACTTATGTTTTGAGTTATTTTTATTAAAAATGTTTACAAGCTATTGATTGATTGAAGCTAATGTTATGTTTGGCCACCCTTGGTTTTTAATCGATGTGCAGTAACTTAACAAGAATGTTAAGTAGGCCAGCGGATCCAAAGTGACTCATTTCAGTAGCACCTGTTGGTTTGATCGCGACCACAGAGCTCTCCATGTGAAGGTGCCTGATGCGTTTCCACAGCTTTAAAACAGACAGCGAAAGGACACAACCCGATTGGCTGCTTGCGTACAGTAAATGTGTGAGACGCGCAGTAGCTCTGCTCTCTTCAGCACCGCTGATTGTGGCTCACAGGTAGGCGCAGCATTGTTAAAACGTTTCGTAAACACCTTAAAATAGTGTGTCTGAGTGACGCTGTACCTTTCTGTGTGTGTATTGCAGAATTAAGCAAGCTCTCCTCAAAGCTTATCCCGTCTTCCAGGTCATCCCACAGGTGTCATTTCATTGAAGGTCAGTGCGGAGAGTTTAACTCTGTTACGTTGTTTAATCGCTATGTTGAACTTGAATTCATGGGAGACGTTTTGTTATGCATTATGTAAAGGCCATACGATTTTGTCATTTGTTTCAACACACCTAAAGATCACACAGCCTATAAAACGTACTTGAAAGACCAACGCCAACACTTCTTTGTTTATTGCTGTAAACCAAAAGAATGATTTAACTTGGTGGAAGACGCATTCAAATCCAGAGCTCAAGTAAATAATGCATCATTTTTTATTATTCAAGTAAATATATAGCTCATAAGTAACCTATAATAAGCGAAATGTGAGGGTTAAAAGTAAAAAAACAAAACAAACTTGTGCAGTAACGAACTTCTTTCATGAAGTAACACTATAATATTGAATTATCATAATGATGCATTCACTTGTGCTGCATTTTAATGTTGCAGCTATAGTTTTTTTTAAACTTATATTTCCTACTTTGAAGCCTAAATCTATCAAGCATGTTGATTAAGCCAGTAATGTAATATATAAAATCTTCATCTGCAACGTAATTACTGCAGTAACAGTTCAATGTTTCCATCATAGACCTTTAATCAAAAGTAACCTGCACATAACAGTTTACTTAGGCTGAATACTACTGTGTAAAGTTTTATATTTTATAAAAGAAAGAAAGCAAGAAAGCAAGAAAGCAAGAAAGAAAGAAAGAAAGAAAGAAAAAAAGAAAGAAAAAAGCTATGACTGTAATTTTGCCCCCATCACCCCCTATCCCAGTCTGGTGCCATGTCCAGCCCGAGTAGCCCTGACGGTCCTGGGGACGCCACTCCGTGCCAGCCGTCCTCCTCAGTGGAGAGCAGTGACTACGTGGAGCCTGATCCAGAACCTGGACTACTCATCCCCGTGTCCCGGTCCCCCTTGATGACTCGACGTCTCCTGCGTTTACGGTCGTGCAGCGGCCACGTAGGCCCCGTTACGCGCCGCAAGAGGGAGATGGTCCCCGCCGACAAGAAAGATAACACCTATTGGGACAAGCGGCGCAAGAACAACGAGGCAGCCAAGCGGTCCAGGGAGAAGAGGAGGCTGAGCGACCTGATGATGGAGAGTCAGCTGCTGGCTCTGAGTGAGGAGAACACTCAGCTGCGGGCTCAGGTGCTCAGCCTGCAGTATCACAGCAGCCTGGTTACAGAGAACAGCAAACCTGCAGCCTCTAGTTTGTCCCTGTCGCCCAGACCGACGGCCTCCCTGCAGGCAGGCCTCTGGGGGCACAGCAGGAGCGACCCAGCTCGTTTGAGGCCACACGAAACAGGTAGCCACCCTTTTGTGTCCAAGGTCTCTTGTTTTAGAGGTGTTGGTACTGGTTTTGATCCACAAAGTCCTTACAGTGGCCTTGTTTCTGGTAACTGTGCCACACAGCAAGGCATCTTTCCCCTCTCTGGACCGGGTCGCGTCCTCTCTCCACGAGCAGCGATGGAGGGCGTGAGGTCAGCAGAGGCAGAGATGGATGCCCAGCGGCAGGTCAGCTCCAGCGATGACCTTCTCAAATCCACCGATGCATCCTCCCATCCCAGCTCTTGCATCCGAGCATTTCTGCCCACACCTGGCACACTCCACCAGGCCTCGACCCTCTCGTACCCGCCTCAGAATTGGCTGGTGCCACATCTGAATCACCCGGCAGTGTGTAACAATCTCCTGCTGCCTTGGCGGTCCTCCCACCTGGCCCCTCCAGCCATCTATCCCGGCCTGCCTCTCTATGTACAGGAGAGACGGGGTCAGGGCCTCGGCGTGGATGCAGACATTCACAGGGGATTTAAGAGCCGATACGGCAGTGCATCCGCAGGGCTGTCTCCACTCAGGATGCATCACCTCAATCCTGATGGACGCTAACAGGACAGCTTGACTGTCACTTTTATTATCAACCGAAGAAATAACAACATACTGCAACTTTTGACGTTGTAAGAAAAATGTTATCACTGCTGCTTATCATTTTAAATGTTTGCTTTTTGCCTATTTTCAGTGAATACCCTCCAAACATGACTTATCAATTTGATAACACATAGACACGCCTACAATTTAATTTGTTGGGCTATTTCATATTGAATCATAATGAAAAGTATTTTTCTCCGAACAGCATTTAAGTCAAATGAGAGACAGTTTAATGTACAGAGTGTATTTGAATGCAGCGTATACTGTCAGACTTTCTGTGGCTTGAAATAAATGGAACAGTGGTTACATTGTACGCACGGACCTGTGCTGCTCGAAAGCCACTATAATGTTGTAACAATAATAATAATACATATATGGTTTTTAAAGTTATATTATGACATTAAATTAGCAGCTGAAGGTGCAGAAAGTTACTCCAGGTCTTTGTTTGCTGCATGATTTGGGATATTAAAGGAGTGAAAATCAAATGAGTGGATCAGTTTGAGCGCATGGTCGGTTGAAGTTGAATTGAGTTGAATTGAAAAGGTGGATTTTGACCGTTTATCTGCGGTGTGAAGTAGCGGGGACTGAAGCAACGAAACTGGGTGCATGTCGACCTGGTATTCCCCTTTATCCCCACTGCGTGATTTCCCAGCAGACTGGTTGAATGGAAAACCATACGTTGAACTTGAACCATTTGTTTGCCCGCTTTGCAGCTCTTGACATGCACATCCACCTGCAGCTGCATCTTAATTTGTTTTTTTAACTGAATGTTTAAATGCGACTGGTTTAAGGAAAACCTGTGGGATGTTCCTCCCTTACCGAAAATGTCAATCGCTTATGTCTCAACTGTCTGCAAACATCTTGCAAAAGTTGGGAAGTACGAGGCTGACTTGAATCATTTAAAATCCCCTTATGTGGTTTGCATGAAAAATAAATACATTGTGTTCCCCTTGAGGAACGCCATGATGATCCATACACGATGGGCTTCTAACTGTTCATGCATACATTGTATTTTAATTAATGCCAGTTCATGAAGCTGCAGACAGCAACAACATCGGTTGATCCGTCTAAATGCTTTCAGTTTTCTGCATACACCGCCGGAAAAACACACCTTAAATGTCTCTATTCTCTATTCACTCCCGTTGTTATTATAAAACAAATGAACCAGGTTAATAATTACAAGTCAACGACATTTAGCTGCTCCGCAGTCGTTTGTTTTCACTGACGTTTTTGCACAACAATCTGCAGCTTCATTTTGTAAGTTAGGCTTAGTTTTTTAAATTATGGCAGTTGTTACAAATAATTGTAAAAAAAAATAAATAATAATAATAATAATAATAATAATAATAATTTTAAAAAAAGTTAAATTTAAAATAATAAAAGTGGATTTATTGCTGCTGGTCATTGTTTGCTTTGATTTCATGTGCAGCGACATCGTGACAGGTTGTTGTTGGTGTTCCAGCAGAGGGCGCTACAACACAATATTGGTGTCAGGATGCTGTAAATGGTGGATGCTCAGGTCAAACTAGCAGGCTAATGTTTCCTCAATAAAAATAATAAAATCAGCCTCTCCAGCATGTTGCCTGTATGTATTTTGAATAGAATGTGGGGGGTGGGGGGCTATTGTAGATTCAATCAAGTAGACACTTTTAATTCTACTTCAATAACATTTACACTTGTGTGAAAGTTAAGATATATGAGCTGGGATATGAATGTGTTTTTATCATCATCTAGAGCATTAATGTAACGTAATGTAATTTAATATGAAGTCGTCTGAATGAGGAGCTAAACATTTTACTTTACGTGCACAAACATTTGTAAAAATGACATACCGCAAAAATATTTTTCACACATTAAAATTGAAACATTTACTTTATGTTTTGCAAAACAACATAGGAAATGTCAGGAAGGTTTTGTCTGATACCATGTCTCATTTTTAAAACCAAGATCAACACAAAATAATTGTGTGCTGAGTGGAAAATGTCAGTCCACTAATTCATCAACTCTGAGTCATACCGTTGCATTTTTCCCTACTTTATTTAGAAGAGGTTTATGTCAGGTGTAAAATGTAAATGTTTCAGAACTGCGTCACAGTTTTAGCCATCCCACTGACAACACTGCCATAAGTCTGAATACACACAAATGTCTAATCTGAAAACAACAGAACTTTTGTTTTTAGGTCCTCTGGTGCATTTGTTTTTGTAACAATAACGGTTTTAAATTCATCACAACAGGAAGCAAAAATCTCACTTGTCTACATGTGACAGCGTCTATACATAGAAATGGGGGTTGTAGAAATTCTAGCCATGACAAAAGCATTATAATTGCAATTACGAACATGTCTGACTATCGTGTACAGTATCACAAGTGGTCATAAAGTGTTCTGCATAAAGAAGAGCAGTGGAAAATGTGTGGACACGTATGTCTCAAACTCGTCCAGACACTTCTCTTTTTTCTAAGAATCTGAGGCACCAAAGATTTATTTAACACTTACACAAAGAAAAAGTACGTCAACCTGCTCTTCTCATTTATTCTTTATTCTCTGTGGTCACATCTTTTGCATGAGTGCTGTGGGTTTTAGCCTCTTGTACAACCAGTTCAACTACTATACTTCTGCTGCTTTTAAGTTTTAGCAGGTAAGTGCCTAAAATGTAAAATATCTGTTTGAATGAAAGATGTAATTGCAGCTAAGGTGCAGCAAACAACACAGCTACAAAGAGAATGACACATGGCATTGCTTTACTAGATGAATTAAATAATCGTGTGGCATCACTAATTTAAAATGTTAAACGCATGTTACTTATTATGCTGTAATTTCACTTCACAGTACAAATGTTATTGCTTGCTTGCTGCCTCATACAGAGGGGATTCACTATCTGGGCAAGCCACCAACACCACAACACCATAAAGATCAAGGGGAGCAGTCAGACACTTTTTAAGTGACAGCAGAGGTGACACACAAAAGCAACACATAGAGTCAGACAAAAGCAACACAAAGGTGAGAGGGTAGGCAGCAAGACACTATGGACGCCTGTCTGTTACGACAGTAAGCAGTCAATCGCTTGACGCAGTCTCAAAGGAGAGTTGGGTACGTTGCAAGTAACTTGTTTTAGTGTTGGGGGAGTGCGAGATATCACTGAATTAGGTCATTGGCACCTCGGCAGCAGTGGACTTTTGCACACACAACAGCTCAAGGTAAGTCCATGAGCTCATTTTCACAAAAGGTTAAGTGGCATATTAGCAGTCGCTGGACTTGTGAGGAAATGGTTATGGTGTTAGTGACCAAAGAATAAAGGATTTTTACATACACACTAACATAAACTCGTGCTCATCAAAGCACAACATAACGCTAAAGGCTTTGGAATTAACAGTAAACTCAGTACATTTTGGAGTCCTAATCTTTTTTATGTTGCAAAAATGCAGGAGCAAGTAACCATAATTTTTACATTTTTTATATATGTGATTAAAAATATAAATGTAGTGAGACAGAAGCTAAAAATGTTACTATACTTTCTGTTAAAGATTGTTTGAGGAAGAGGAAGTGTTACTACATTGGGACTTATCTGCAAATAACTTGCACATGATGTTTAAGTCCTCGCAGTAAAATATTCACAATCATTTTTATAAATTGACCAACACTGTAAATAACTAAACTCTTCAATGGTTAACATTTTACATACATAAAATCAAATGTATCTCATTTATTTGCAATATGGAAACCTGAAAGGTTACGTTGTTATCTGGTCGTTAAGTTAAAGTTGTAAATGTATGTGATGTGAGAGGAATTGAGACGAGAAACAGCCGGCCTTTAACTCATTGATTGTTTTGACTTACACGTGCCACATAAGGTTATTGAAATTACTGTATATTTTGATGATCCAAAAAACAAGACGCTAATTGTATATTTTTTGTGGTCTAGAGACAAAAGTTGTAAAATTAATGGATTTATGGATTGTAATTCATTTTAGCTTGTGATCATAAAAATACACCTGCACATTGTAACTGTGCTGCGATGAATCCTCTGTAAAGTTTATACATTCAGCTATTGTCACTGTCAGAGGCATTGATTCAAACATGTGATCATTTTGGAGACTTTAGCTTGTGGTGGTGGTGTTTCGGATTGCGTCGTGTTGTGGGGTGTTTCTTTCTGTCTTGAGGGGTTGACAGAATAATATATACACCTTCAAATATGGTGTGTTAATGTTCCAAATAAACTATAGAGATGAGTCAACAGACTAAGAAATAGAAGATGTTGGCTGTGCTTCTATTCTTGTGGTCAGCCAGTGTGAATTATCAAAAGGAAACATTTTGATATATTGGGTCTACATTGCATAACACACATGTACATAGCCTGAGATTGTGATGAGCTGCAAACACCACATGAAATATAGTTTGTTTTTGTCTTTGTTTATCATCGTGCTGGGGTCAGTGGTCAGTGGTCACTCGTAAGTGTCAGAACTGGACAGTTGTCATAATGTGGTTAATAATGAGGTTCTTAAAAGCAAAGGCTACCTGAAATATGTGATGACAGACTATTGGGGTGTTAAGAAAAATCTTGTACATGATCTCAATAGTAAAACCCCAGATCTATCCTGTGTACAAAAAGAAAGATATTCCCCATGTATCAAGTTTTACCCCGTAACATTGATGGCTTAAATACTCTCTGTACCGAGTACGAGAATATTTGAAAAAGTTAAATTGCTAAATATTGTTAGTAATTTAAAAAGAGGTGAATGTTTATGCTTTCTGTTTACAGTGTACGAATAGTGACGGGAAAGGTGTTGTGAAGTCTGATCCTGTGAGTTTTTAGCAATGCCCTTCCTTAACGAGCAATTCAAGGTACGGACTGTGGCAAATACTTTATTCCCTCAAGAGGCCATTCATTTACTCTAATTTCTGAAATGGCAGTTTAGAAGACACGTGAACACTGCCACAGAATAAGGACTCACCAATTTTTGCCTCCTATGGGTGGATATTTTGAAAATGACTGGCATGACGCCCAACGACACAACAACAGATGTTGGAGTGTGAGAAAAACGGATAGACACCAAAAGAAGAAGTTTAAGAGTTCCTTACTAAAAAGCAGGCTGGCTATAATTAGTCAATAAGAAACAGGTGCAAGTGTGCAGCAGAGTAGTTAGCAGGCTCCGCCTCAAGAGAGCCCTCTCTTTTTTTATTTTCTCTTTCTCACTGTCTCCTTGTATGATTACTGTGCTCTCTCTTCCTGCTGTTGCTTTTTTGGGGGGTTGTTTGCACAGAGTATAAAATGCCTTGTCTTTGTTTTACATACAAGTATGCAGGTGTGCATGTTCTCAAACAGACACACCAACAAGTATGGGCTTTAGGGTCTACATTCTCGCTGGGCACAGGCTTGAATATTTTTAACCTGATGTGTGTTCTCACCACCACACACAGGGTGCATGGCCTCTTTGAAACTTTTGTTTTGATGCTCCTGGCACACTCTGACTGGCACATCAGATATATGACTGTAAGGTCAGTGAATATGTTAAGAAATTGCTCTAGGTGTGAATTACAGAAAAGTGAGATCTTGCAGCTAAAAAGTACACTGCATCATCATTTTTAAGGTAATCAACTGTGAAGTTACGGTTTGGGCTGAGAGTGCTCAAGTTCTTCAAGTTTCATGTGTGAAATTGTGTGTTTAATTTGCAGCTCATTTATCAAGTGTCAAGTGCAACTACTACAATAAAATACTATATGTCATCTGATGAATTTATCAGCTACTATTTCATCTGCAAAAATAAGGTGTGAGGAAAACATCAATGAGTTTAAAGGCGTGTGTAAGCTCAGTGTGTGTGAGTCTGTGTGTGTCTTTTGATTGCACATGTAGGGTGCTGGCTGTGGTTTCAACACAGTGTTCATCCTACTTGCACAGCTTCCATTGAAACCACGCACAAACCCACTCGAATGAAAGACAATTTATTAAAAGCTACCAGCATTCCCCTCACAAGTGTTTATTCAAAATATCTTCCTGTTTGTTTTTTTTGCTCTCTGCCTTAAACAACAATGGACAAACACTGACTGGCTGTTTATGCTTTCCCACACTGAGCAAGAATGAACTGAGGCAAGTAGATAAAAGAGATGAAGGAGGGGAAGTGGTGACTAGGTGGACAAGTCAATCAAAGAGGGAGATGGGGGAGATAAAATGAGAAACACACAATGCGTTGCCTGACTGAAACTGAACTAAAGAACGCATACTTTTAAAAATACATGCTGATGTTGAAAAGATGGTGATTTCAATAAGAAAAGCTCAGTTAATCACCTCTCAACTCGACTGAACCAAATGCTGGGTACAGGAGCAACTCTCTGGCCACAGAAAACCATAAACCGTGGTGTAGATCAGTGCAGTTGCTATTGCAGCTTTTGTTTTGTATATCTGCATATGGCGGCAGTAAGTCCACATTCTTTACTGTCTACTTAATGTTTCCCGTCACATTTTCTAATGTGGTTGACTAGACAGGTAGGTGGTGAGGTTAGGTCATGAAGAGGGGTTTGAGTGTTAGGTGCTAAACAGAATTAGGTGCAACTGAGTGTGTTGTTTTAGCTTGTGCAGCTTCTCAGAGGAAAAAAACAGCTTTACCTGCTTTTGTGCTACAGTGGTAAGAGACTCTTTTAGATTGACAAACTTTACAGGCCTAAAACTATCACATAAGTGGATCAAAGTATTTACTAGAGAACAATGCACAAGTCAAGGTAAATACTGTGTAATAGGGGTGTGATGAGATCTCAGGCCATGAGATCTCGCGAGACTAAAACATGACGATATTTCTCGTTGAAGTGAATGCTGTCTCGCGAAGCTATTGTTAAGGGGCAGTAGGTTGACCTCAGGTCTCTACACTGAAAGCCTGAATTAGGAGGAGCAGGGAATCTAGCGCAGCTGTGGGAGCCTAATGATGCAAAAAGTCAAATGAGTCACACTACCAAATTATAACACAATTTATAAGTAGGTTGTGTGTTTATGTGATACAGGATTTGTGCAATTTATTTGCACAAAAAAATCAATCTTTATTTAATTTATATTTATATATTAGAATTGTTTCTACTCATAATTTACTTTTTAGCATTTGTGGTTATATCTAACTTTTGTATTTATGGTTGTTATTTCCATAAATCACCAAATTATTCATCTATAAAATGTCTAACTATATGGGGAAAGCTTTTACAGTGGTGCATACTGCATATGATAATTATATATTTAGAAAGTAGAACTGAAGAGATTCATTTCAAGATGATTAGTTAAAACATTTCAAAATGCTTTTCCTAAAAATATAGTTAAAATCTCGTCTCGATCTCGTGAACCCAATATCACGTCACACCCCTACTGTTTAATATACTTCCATAATGTGCAATTAAAAAAAAAAAATCTGAACACAGCACAATTACATTTAAAACTGTCATTCAACACCCACTCAGTTATTTGCTGTTCTTATCATGAAAGAAGCTCTTGATATGAAAACTACCTGTTGTTAACTTTTTATATTTCCCCTGTAGGTCCACAGCTGCATATTTGGGATATCTGGGAGCACACCGATACATGTAAAAGCCACTTCAGAAATACAGCAGTGAGTTCAGTGAAAACACACCAAGATAAGAGGTAAAATACAAGTCACATCAGGTTTCTGTTTCCAGTATACAAATAAGTACCAGTATTACTCAATCTTCAGCACAAGACTAAAAACTCTCACCTTTCTGTCTTGATTTCAGGTGTCTGTTGGTTGTTACCCATTCTTAATCCAGCATGGAGTCCCAGTCATTGCCTTGTCATGGAGGCCAAGAAAGCCACGTGTTACGTGTGGAAAATATACTGATGCAGAAGGGACCCCGTCGTAAAAGGGAGTTCATACCTGACGAGAGGAAGGATGTCCTCTACTGGGAGAAACGTCGTAAGAACAATGAGGCTGCCAAGCGGTCACGGGAGAAGAGGAGGATGAATGACTACATGTTGGAGTCCCATCTCATGGCTCTGAAAGAAGAAAATACCAGGCTTAATGCTGAATTAATGGCCATCAAGGTTCACTTTGGCCTGATGAACCCTGCAGCTTACAGTGCTCACCAGAGCAACCACCTGCAACCTAATATCCACAGCAGCACTCAGCCCATCACAGCCACCAGCACGCAGCACCCGTCCCTACATAGGGACTACTACTGGGGTGGTAGAGACCCAACTGTTGTTCCTGGCCACCATCTACATCGCCCTGTTTTCATACCTACATATGCCCTCCATACCATGAGAGGCTATTCATATTCAAACACACCTGGTAGTACAAGCTCTGGCCTCCTTACCCCCCTCGTCCTTCCCCGAATTTTCCATTCATCCCATTCTGGAGCTCCCCTTCTGAATCCCATCCGTACGAGGACCGTGTCAGATGAGGAGGAGGAGCAGCAGGTCCCAGGGGTGTTGTCTCTGTCTTTTTCTGCCCCGCCTTCCAAAATCACCTCAAGGGGAGACAGAACCTACACCCCACCAAGACAATACCTATCCGACTGACTGTCTCATATAAAAACATGTGTCTACTGAACAGTTGTTTGATTGGGACTGATTGGGAGAAAGAGAAAAAAAATCTTCATTACTCTGCTGATGTACCTTTAAGAGCTCCATTCTTTTGAGTCAATGGCACATTGTGCATGTCACAGTCAGAAAAAGCACCATTCAAGTATGTGGTGACCTCCGCAATTCCCACTTTTTATGTCACGCCACACTTTGAAATAAAAGATTATAATCATTTGCATGTAAACAGAGCCCTGAAACTGTGTACTTTCCTGACATAGTCAGGAAAGTACACATAGAAAGTACACAGAAAGTCAAGAAAGTACACATAGTTATGAAGATGTAACTACTAATCATAACTCCAAGCAGCAAAACCAGTTTATTTTTTAATATGTACTTTGTGACTTTCAGTCTGTATTTTGTTGATGAATAAACATTTGGTGCTGCTGTACATCAGTTAACCAGCAGTTGTCGTCTTGAGTAAACTGTAGTTGAAAAATATGTTGCTAATGATAAACCATTAAAAAAAGAAGCTTGTGATGACAAGACCGATGTCGTGTGATCAACTATTTGGTTTACTTAACCTAAACAAGCTGCAGGTTACAGCCTCCCTCCAAATGGAAACAGTGATGTAGGATGTCGCATTTCTTTGATTTTCCTGTGTGGGCTGGAGCAGTCTCCATGCTGTGGCCACAGAGTCTGAAAGCACCAATATTACCAGTCAGCTTGGGGGTGATATTATGTTGAATACATTTCATATCAAGGAGCACAGGATTTGCTTTTAGTACAGCAGCCTTACAAGTTTCTGAAAAAAAAATACTGTTGAGATGATGGCAATATAGTTAATGAGATATATGAGACAATGTAAAGATGCAAATAGTGATCACACTTAAGAGGATAACAGCTCACAGAGGAACACAGTGAATTAAATTCTGTACATATTAGCAAAACAAGCAATGAAACACAACAAGATCATAAGACATTTGACTCAGTAAACATGAAGCAAATATGAATACTTAAAAGAAGAATCACTAAAGAGTGGCAGCACAGTTGGGATACAGCAAACACAGGATGACATCTGTATGCAGTACAGAGAGAAGTGGGCACAGTGGGGTCAGTTAAAAAGGAGCGCCAAAAAAGAGAACATCTTTTTTAACAAGGCTGAGGGTATGAGGCACCAGAGTGAATAAAACTGCACTTAATAGGCAAACATCCCTCAGGTTTATGTGAGCACTGTCAAATAGAGGAGCATGCCATTTTCCACTGCCATAAATACTCTTGAAAACGAAAAACATAAAAGAGGGAGAACAGGAAGCTTGAAGTGGAAGAACTGAATCTGAAAAACGTTTTTACCGTTGGGCTAGAGAGTACATTTCCTTATCTGAGAGAAACTGGGCTGATAAAAAGAAAGTAGAGTTCAGTGAAATTCACATTTTTTTTTGTTTTCTTATGGTTGTTTTTTAAGGGGGCAGATAACTCTGGTCCTCACACACAGTAGATGACATTAATGCACCTTATGCAGGCCAGTACCTACAGTAGTGTGGCCTTTGGTAGACTTAAGTAATTCTTAAAATGTGACAGTATAACCTCAAAGAGGCCATAAGTAAAAGTATTGGATTAGGTTACAGAAATAGGTAACTACTCGTCTACCAGTTGGCATCTGTTGTTGCTTTCAGTGTAGTTTTGAGTCAGCAGCACACCGGGCTGCAGCAGGCTGCTGGCTCAAAGACAAACTCAAAGAGATAACCAGTGCCAACAGAAACAAGATGGCTGTTGACTACTAAAATAACAGTGTGAAGTAATATAACACTATTTTTGTTTATGGCCGCAATAATTTACAAGCTGCTGTTATCAATATTAAACATAGCTAATGAAACTGTTAACAGCAGGTAGTTAAAAGTGCACATTAGCAGATCCTTTATCATTTGGACACAGGCTAATATGAAAAAAAAAATTATATATATTTTTTTTTTCTAATCCGTTTTTTTATGACAGGCACATTGGCCAATAAATAAAAAGTCAGTTAGATATTCCAGTAAATTCCCATTCCTTCATTTCATCAGTGGGAGTGCACAGAGTATGACAAGTGTTATTATTTATTCACCAGAATGAGTTATTTGAGCCTATAAATTTATCATTTGTGCCCTCCAAATAAAAAACTGTGCACTAAAATTCTTCAATTCATTTTCTCATATTAGGCTAAAAGAGTCTCATTTGTTTATGTTGCTCTTGTCTGTTAACATCTAGCTACAGAAATAACCAGTTTAAAGAAAATATGCAAAGTCAAATTTGGGTGTGAGTGAGTGAGTGAGTGAGTGAGTGAGTGAGTGAGTGAGTGAGTGAGTGAGTGAGTGAGTGAGTGAGTGAGTGAGTGAGTGTAGAGTGTGTGGTTGTCCACAAGATATTTTATTGTCAGCTGCAGTTTTTGTATGGATGATTTGGATGATTTATTGCCTAGTTTTGTTTTAGGCAACATTTGGAGGGCAAGAAACAATCCTAAAGAGCAAGATGCAAACTGTACAAATAAATAGCCCAACACAAGCACATACTCATAAAGGAGAGAACATTTTAAGTACAAAAAGATGCTCCAGCAATCAGCAAAACATGAATCTCCAAGATCCAAAGTGAACTGATCAAGAATCATGCTGTGAACGGCAGAATTAGAAACCTTCACTTCTCCATAAAGGCCTTATTACTTACAAGAAGAGAAAATAACAGAATACCAGAAATGAAAGAGATAAGCAAATCACACCTAAGGTTACTGTGGGGAAGCCGATCATAAAGTACAGGCTGCAGAGATGGTCACAACATGCATCGATGCATGTTGCAGGAACCTTTTGAAGCCTGCGTAACTTTTACAGAAAGACAGTCAACACCTATGCAGATAGCGCTATCTATTAATCTCTATTCTATCTATAAAGAACAAAATAAAGATCTTTATACGAGACGATGTCAGGAGTATAACTACAGGAAGAAAACAAACTATTACAAGAAACAATGTACAGATGCTTAAAAGATTGCTTGTAAACCCACTGAGATTGTTGTGCGTCCCTCCCTGTCTCATTGTAAGACATGCATGTGCAAGCTGCGTGAGAATCTAAGCAGAAGCTGATTAAGACCTCAAATGACAAGGGACTTACTAAAATTATGTGCTGTGATATCACTAGCATTGAGTGTGAAAGCAAGGAGTGTGAAAACTACAAAGACGAAACAGTTCCCCTTCTTAAATCGAGCACATTGTCATGTGCTCGATTTAAGAAGGGGAACTGTTTCGTCACAGCAAAGGTGTCCCGATACTCAATAGGGGACAGAAGAAAAGGCAAAAAAGAATGATCAAGAGAGGCCGTAGAGAGAGCAGTAATGATAACTAATTGTTAAGAGCAACCATGAGACACTTGCTGAGCAGTTCAACACACTTTTGAGCAAATTCAAGAAGCACTATTAAGCAGCAGCATGCCTAGTACCATTACCTCAGGAAATACACGGCCACAGATTATTGCTTAATTTCTGAGAGGTGCTATATTAATAAAGTTTTTTATCATTATAATTTAATAACATAGATTTTTCCGAGAACTTTACCTGTAAGTACAGTTCTGCAATCAAAGCAGTGCACTTTGGATCATCTCACCAGCAGGCAACACAAACAGGGGTTGTTTATATAAGTGATAATCAAGAGTGAACCTGCTGCAGCACAATATTTCCATCAAAGCCCAAAAACCCAGCAGCTATGTGGAAACATCTGAACCATGTAATGGATTGTGCGTGCAAGTGCAACATACCCTGAGGTTTCAGTGACACACTCTTTCAGTGATGGTCCTTGTTCCCTGTGCAAGCAGACTTTTTTTTCCTTTTCAACAATGTGCTGGGGAAAAGAGGCATCAAGTCTTAGCAAGGACTTGCATTTTTTTACATTTAGATCAGCCATGGCAAGGCCAGATGGTGTTAAAGCAGGCTTGAAGAGGACTGCTGATATGCTACTAAGCCCAGGCCCGGACTTCCAAGATGCACGTGAGCTTTTCAAAACCCTTTTGGAGACCAACAAGTCCATTAACTTGTTCTTTGTTGATGGTGAGACTTTTGAGCAGACACTCTGGAGGATGCTACCAATCCTACTTCAGCTGAATACATCAGGTGGTTGCTCCAGGAGAGATAACAACTTGTGACGCCTGTTGTATGAGGTCGACCCAGAAGCAGTTTGAACAGTGTTTCAAGTTTGTGAGTGTTACAGAGACAAATCTTTCAGATTTGAGAGACTCAGAGGTAGATGTCACAGTGGCATGCGCTTCATAGACTGTATATAAATAATGGACGCCACACATTAGTTTGTGGACTCCAGTTTGGCCTTTTGACCATTGCCATGTTGGATTTTTGGAGCCAGAAGTGACGAGAGGGTGGAGCTCACCCTAATGCAATACGGTAGTTTGGCTAGTTAAGTGTGCTAATGCTAATGCTATCTGTCGCTAGCGAAAAACAGGCGTAAGAGCATTAAAACAAAATGTACTTACCTGAAAACTGAACAGCCGGCTCATTAGATGGTGTTTTACTACACCCAAGCGCCGAACAAGACTTCGTAGGCGGCCAAAATATTGGTGAACTTTCATGACCTGAAAACACATTGACACAGCGACACAACGGCTGTGCTCTGTGAATCAGGGGTTACGCCATCTTGAATTCATGTAACCAACGTTGTTGCCGTGGTAGCGACGTAGCCGCGCCCAAATCATAACCTACTTAGTCAAGTAGGTCAATCACAATTTACATAATTTTACTTTAAACGGAACCAATAGAGTCGCCCCTTCCGGCCATTAGAGAGAATACTGGTCACTTTTTCTACCGGGAACCAATCCCTTGGTGGTGCTCAGACATGATAAACATTTGTACCTAGAATAATCCCATGTCAGACCGAAAGGGAAAGCATGCGTGAATCAACACTTGGCTGTCACCTTTTTAGAGTTCAATGTAATGTACTCAATGCTAGTTTTAATCACAATGACAATGTGTTTTTTTCCACAGCAGCCTATACATTCATACATTTTATGAAGGACCTTTTTTTCTACTGCTGACCATATGAACAGATCCATGCCATGTGATGAATCTATGCTTGATATTTTTGATTTCATGTTAACTGCATCATAAAATGTGTTGTTTTTTTTTTTATTGCCCTCTGTCAACTTTAATACATTCAAGTCACGTCATCATGGTATATTGACTTTATTTCCATATCCAAACACTGACATAACATACTTGCACCTACTTGGGCAACTTCCCTTTGACTCTTTTGCAGCCTCCCAAACTACATGCTCATGTGACAGGTGATACTGTACCTGACTACTCACTACTCCACTGAACCTTCTAGGTTGAAGTGAATCTCACACAAAGTTCAGAAACCAAAACTAATCTTTGGTTTATGATCCTGTATTGTGATGAATGACATGACCTGCAAGTCATTTTGATCCTGACACTCTCATAAACACTCACTCATAATGAAAGAAAAGTAAACCTGGGCAAACCATTGTCATCGAGTTTCAGCTGATGTAACACACAACAAATGTCTGTCACATTAAATATATATGAAATATGAAATAAATATACAGTAATAAATGTACAGTAAAGTGTGGATTAAAAAACACACACAGCATTGTTATTATATATTTCCTGAAAGGTTCCTCTTTGTAAATGATTGTCTGCAACCGATTTGCAAACAGACCTGATTAATTTGTTTTCATACAGGTGAATTATTTGTTTTGCAGCTGCAAACTACAACAGTGTCACCATGCTTCAACTCCATGGCAACACAATATTTATTAATACACATATACATTACACAGTTCCAATCACCTATCAGTGTTTCCACCTTGAGCTCTGGAAATAGCTCTGGTGAAGCAAACGAAGAGCACCTGTGCACTGACATCATTTCTTCTCCCAACCAAATGAAAGGGAGGCGAGAATGAGATACTTGAGGGGATGGTTTCAGTGCTTAGTGCATTTTACCACTGCTGCATACTCTACAATAAAATTAAACTGATTATTAAATAAACAAAATGCAGGGCCAACCCCTCTAGATGTTGAATGCTGCAATGTTCTCAGTGTGATGGTGACATCAGCTTGGTTGATGACACATCTTTCAGTGGCTCATCTGAAAATGTTGTTGACTCATGTTCATTCCTCTTCAGAAAACACCTCCTCTGCACGGGTGTCCACAGTCAACTCTTTACAATGAGGGCGGGAGTTTCAGGTCTGTTACTTGAAGTTAATGCACAAATTTTAAAAACTGAATCACTCAAGGATTTCTAGTGAAATAACCTGTCATCATTTCCCAATCAATTGTTATTGTGAAACTTTTACTCATTTTGATACAAACAGTCGAACCTGGAGGTTCACTCTTCACAGGGAAGTGGAGTTCAAAGACGCCTTCCAGACATGCTTAAGGCATAAAAATACTGTACTTTGTATGATAATTTGATTTGTCTCTAATATGTTGCTGCTGGACACCTTCACTGAACAGTGAATTATCATCATTCTGCACAGTGAAATGCAGTATTAATAAGTGCCATACATTTGTGAGTGGAGGAGGACTTAAAGAAGAGTGACTGCATGATGTACAACCACTCCAGTAAAGCTGTGTGCATTAATTAGAAATTAATCCAATCCTCTGAGTCACTGAGTTCTACATCAAAAGCAGCTTTCTGACAATTATTGTTCATATAATCCCGAATTATTCAGATATGTGTCTCAGTATCATAATGTTCTTGATATACAAACGTTAAGTTAAAAAGGAGCCATAGTCTTTTGATTCCAGCATACAGAGGGGTGTCAAATGTAAAGAGAAACCTGAATAATTCAGTTGAGAAACATGATGAAAACAAATGCTTTCATGCAGCGGTTTCACATGATACAATTAAGCAATTAGCGCCCTATTGTGTTCTCTGTTATATATAAAAATGTTGGGCGGACCCAACTGAATTCACATCACAAGAAATAAAAAAAGCTCTAAGTGGTTTATCACAGTGTCAAACTCACATTTAGGAGCTCAGAGGTGCAAAACCCATAGATACTGTTCCACAGAGGTGTGATATGGTCAGATATGTCATCTTGCACCTTACTTTTGACTAGTGGGTGTGAAGGGTGAGTACAAGTGTTACTTGATGCTATAGGAGTGTTTGACCTGTTCAAGGAGGGGATGTTTTGCATCATCGTCATGTTCTGGGAGACATTTTCCTGTCATGGGTTCGGTCCACTTGTCTGGGTCCACAGGAAAGAGTGATCACTTTTATCCTGTAATGAAACATTTCCATCCTGGTCACAGTGGTCACTTCTAGGATGACAACCACTGAAAAGGTTGAAGAGCATGAAAATGATGTAAAACTTAAGCTGTGACCTTTATAGTCACTAACTGAACATCAGTGGGAGGCTTCAGACAGCTCTCTCTTCCGTCATCATCAAAGCAACAAAAGTAAACATCATTTGGGAAAATGGTGTTCATCTTTCCAGCAGAGCCAATGCACACTTTACAAAAACACTTTATGTTGGTTTTGTGGTTTATTTGTCCCCTGCCTGTAGCATACACTTGATGTTCTACTCATGGTTTTTTTAAAAATACAAACATTTTAGGGTGTTAACTTCTGAAAGTAGAGCACATTAGTAAAAATAAAAGGGTGATGGGTGTGAAACATCTTCCTGTAAATCTGTACTTCCTCCTTAAGGTGTTAATCTCATAAGCTACACTGGCTGTAATGAATTAAGGTCAAGGTCAGAAAACAAACGACACATCAAGATGTGAGTACAAAGTTTTCTTCATCTGTTCAAAAAATGTCATTTATTTTTATAACTTGTGTTTTGATGAATGCGTATATAAATGAACAATTATAACCCTCCTCATACTGTATATGAGGTGGGCTGCCTTTATAAAAAGTGAATCATGACAGAAAATGGTTTCTTCTAAACTGTCTTTATGAGTAGTGTTGGTAGCACATCCATCTATCTGACTGGACTGATTGGACAAACTCCTAGGAATGCACAATAAAGTAAAATGAAACACAAAAATTCACAGTGACGGGGTCACAGGTGTATTGTAGATTATTGGACTGCCACCACTTGAAAGACCAGATGACTGCTATAAAAACAGGACAGGGACAAAACATCATCATAGCAGATAATATAGCATGCTTTATAAACAGTGTGCTTCATTTTTATAAAACAATACAATACAAAACAGTTTTAGACACAATGTTTTTTCATATTTACAGGATGTAATCAGCAAAGGAAGACGTAAAATACCATCAGTTCTTAATGCAGAGAGGAAGCTAAACTGATGTCAAATCAGTCCATGAATATCTTCACATATTATTAACTCTGTATTTCAATGTATTAATTTAGTTTGTAAAATGTGTAGTGTAGTGTATATGTAGGTGAACACATACACTAAATGAGGTAATATGGGAGCCTTTCTGCAATTCTTAGTGTTTGTTTAAATCTATTGGAAGGAGTTTATAGTGTGAGTAAAAGTAACTTCACAAGTTGTTGCTTAGAGGTAGCACAAACTTCATTTTCACCACTAATACTACAGGATCCAGCTATGTACTCTGTACATCTGTATTAACAGCATATGCCAACATAAGCCCATGTGATTAATTTGTGTCGTTACTAAGTCAAAAGATCAGGGAGGTCAAACCCTCGTTCACTCTAAAAATGGAGTCAAATTCAATACCATTTATAGCCCATAGAGGGCAGCAGAACAACATTGTTAGGAGTGCAGTAGTTGAGGTTTATTTCAAGGAGAGCTCATTTCTGAACTAATGGTACTGGTTGGTGTTGGCTAAACCCACCGATCAAGAGATATAACTTGAGGTTAGATTAGTATGAGCAGTTCATCTAATCTGTTTTCTCTCTCTTCACAAACTATGTCTGACATTATGAGGAAAACTGGATTTGATTCCCCCATTTACCATTGAGTGACTTGTATTGGTACTGTTGAAACCATGATTGATGTTGTGCAAAAACCAAAACTGACACATGTGCATGTAAATTCATCTGGGGGGAAAAAAACACTGTGGTACATAATTTTTTCTAGTGAGAACAGTATTTTGTATGAGGAAAATACAGAAATCCTGTTAGTAATGGTAAAACACCGGATAATTTCTTGATCCCAAATTAAATATTTGCATCTTAAAACAGAATGACCTATTGCACAATGTCATATTGTTAAAGTTGGCATCCAGCCCTTTGCTATACAGTGTTGAAGTTGTCCTAGAATAGCTCAACCTCGTCTACTCTCTGCCTCCTTTTCATTATGACCTCTGTTCCAGTCTGCAAGGTCTTTATCAAATTAGCATTTTTCCCAGCTTGTCTCGAAACATATCGAGGATCCCGACGAGAACCCACTTTAACTGTTTCCCCCCACTGGTCGGCCAAGCATCCCCACTGTCACTTAGAGCCAAAAATAGGCAAGCGAACTTAAACCTGACTTAAATGCCCTTCGTGATTTGCTGCGAGAGCTCAGGGAATGGACTTGTCTCAGTGCAATATCTATCTGATGGCATGATACGGTGAGACTGTGAAAGCTCTGTTTATCACTGGACTGGATATTACTGATTTGAAAAAAGAGACATTAACAGCAGAATTACAGAGGAACAGTAAAATCTGATTGATCACTCAACAGTACTATAAACAACCACAAGGATTTCCATGTCAGTGATTACAAAATATATATAATACATCTTATACAGTATACAGTATGTCCTACCTATACAGTATGATCGCTTCAGCAAGTTTACAAATACTACAAGTTATTCAAAGTAAGAAGCCAACCCTGTACATGCATTCATCTTTAACATACAGTGATCAAAGGGATCAGGATCTTGTACAGTGTGGGCTGAATAGGCAACCATTCATCAGCAAACGACTGTGGATCAGGTCCTTTAATTGTAGCTTAACCTTTGACCAACTTTCTGTTGTGTCCAATGAGAAGTAATTTCTCTCTCACACAGCTTTGCTTTGCCATTGATATTACATGGTGCTTTATTGTCAAGTTGGCAGTGTTGCAGAGTCTTTCTGTGTCTAATGTACTCTGTATAAATCCAAAAGGTCATCAAGCAGAGTCTCTGTATTAATGTCAAATTGTCATAATAGCGCTCTAAAGTCCTGACTGTAAATGAGTCTAAATATGCAGTATATAGCTGGAACTATTCAAAACATATTGGCAAGTCCTTGGCATTCATTGAGCACCACCCTGTTGTTATATATTCATGAGTTTGAAGATAGAGAGCTGGAATCATCGCAGATGGAGCAGAGAGGTGAAATCTTTTCAGATGAAGGGGGCGGAGTTCCTCGTAGTGATGCAGGATGGAGTTGGCAAGAGCTTTGTAGAGGTTAAAACTGGTGGGACTGAGTTCTTTTGTTTGCTTGGTCTTTTAACAGTCAATTCAAGGTATTGAGACATCTTTAACAATAATGCAGATTTCCTCTCCACGATAATGTAAACACACAATAAAGAGCAGTAGAAATATATCAAATTCATACAGATTTCCCTTTTCTCACACAGAGTAGTGTTTCAAAAACAAACCCATGTCTCAATAAATGTCCTAAAAAATAATTGTTTTTAATATTTTTCAAGCACAAAGGCCTATTGTCATGTTTTATGTCCTTTTATGTTGTAGCCTGTATCTGCTTGTAAACAGTATTGGGAATAAATACTGATAACAATAACATAATCAAATCATTTTCATGTTGAACTTGCGTGCCCCACCCTGTCCTCCACTGGCAGCAGGTCCATCCACTTTTCTGAAGGAATATTCCACTGAGAAATTGTTTTTGTGCTGTCCTCTCCCACGACTCCACACAAACAGCAGAATGAAACAGAAGAGGACGACCCCCAGGAACATGATACAGCCCATTGCTGTGGATATAAGGATGGTCTTGAGGTCCAGAGTGAACTTCAAGAAGACTCTGGTATCGTTTAGATTTGTGTCATTAAGGTCCCCAGCGTAGTAGGTACGGTTGGCCATGAGGGCTGCATCTAGCGGCAGCCCACTCACTGTAAGTGTGGCAAAATAAGTGTCATTTCCACCAGCATTGCTTGCAATGCAGATGTAAGTTCCACTGTCTGTTACCTGGGCATACCGTATTTCTAGTGTGCCTTCTGGTAATACAGTTAGGCGTCCACTGCTCTTTGTGGTGATGCGGCGACGCTGAGGAGAGATCCAGAATATCACTGGCATTGGTTCACCCTCTGCTTTGCAAATGAATGACACCACCTGCCCCTCACGGGCAGATATTTGCTGCAGTTTCCTGTTGCGGATTTTGGGCTTCTGGCAAGTAAAGTGGTCAAAGAGAGCTGAGTCAGAGAAAGCACTAAGAGCCCTTCCCTGCACCTCAACAGGCGTCATGCACACTGGGGCAGCACCGTCAAAATATAGTGTCTTCCTGCGCTGGAGGATCCAGAGCAAGCGGCAATCACAAGCCAGAGGATTTCCATCCAAACGCAGCGTTTCCAGAGTGTTGACAGACTGAAAAGCCCCCTCCTCCAGGGTCACCAGGCTGTTAGTGGAGAGGTTAAGGAGGCGAATTTGTCTTAGACCACCAAGTGCATATGGCTGCACCATCACTAGGTTGGTGTTGACTAGATGCAGCTCTTTCAACCTAACAAGGTCCCTCAGCGCCCAGGACTCCAAGACAGAAATAGGGTTGTAGGAAAGGTTGAGACTGGTGAGGTGAGCTAAACTGCGTAGGGCCGAAGTGGGTACAGAGGTGATGTTGGTGTGCGTAATCGACAGCCAAGACAAATTAAGCCCCTGCAGGCTGTGAGGGGAAATGTACTCCAAAAAGGGCCAGTGATCAATCTCTAGACCCCTCAGGTTTCCCAGTTTACGGAAGTTCTGGTCCTCTAAGGCAGAGATACTGAGGTAGCGGAGCTTTAGAGTCACCAGATTATGCAGGTAAGACAAAGACTGGCTGGACACAGAGGTCAGGTTGCACCTCTCAATGGTCAGCTCCCTCAGTCCCACTAGACCTAAAAAGGCCTTGTTAGAGATATAAACCAGATCATTGTCTCCAACTTCCAGGTTCCTTAGATTTTTCAGGTCTTGGAAAGTAAAGTCCAAAAGAATTACAATCCTATTCCCACTAAGGTCCAATGAAGTTAGGTTAGAGAGACGTGAGAAAGCCCCCATGGGGACCAGTTTCAATTCGTTACCCCTGAGTGAAAGCAACTGCAGATTCTGGAGACTAGAAAAAGCGTTTGGTTCCAGGACACTGATCATGTTCTCACTCAGGTCCAGCTTTTCAAGACGTGGATATGGGAGCAGGTCACCATGCTCTACCCAGCGAAGTTTATTCCCACTTAGGTCCAGGATCTTGGTGTCTAACGGGATGCCATCTGGCAGTGCAGAGAGGCGTTTACCATGACAGGACACAGTCTTGAGCTTTGCAATGCATTCGCAGCGCTGGGGACATCCTTGGCTCTGGGTCGGTGACACCATGATCATCACCAGCAAGAATAAGAAAGGCAGGAGCCAGCCCACATCCTGGCCTAGGCTTACCCCCATGGCCCTTCTTTCTTCTAATTTCTCCTTTTCCTCACTGGGGTCGGATCACTGGGCCAGACACCTGAGAAAAGAGAAAATGGGATAAATAAATGGAAAGGGGGAGAGCCAATGGAAGAATGAGAGGGAGAGACAAAGAGACAGACAGTGAGACAAATTAAGTAAACCCAATTCCCCTTCAACAGCAGCGATCAAACACTCTAAATTAGTGGAATTACAAATCACAAACTCTAATTGACCCGGCACTGCTGTGAAATTAAAGCTCAAGCTCAAGATAATCCTCAAAGGACTCAGTCTGTAACCAGCTGAAACAGTTCAGTTTACAATGGGCAACTGTGCCTTGTTAGCACTGAGGTTTTTAAATCATATGTCGGTACACAAAAATTCCCAAATAGCTATAAATCAATATTATTGATAGTTGTTTTGCTCTGCAATTTCATGCATTGTAAATGAAAAAAGGAAAACAGGGACATTTAAAATCTATTGTTTTCAGAAGACCTCATGTGAGACATCTTAAAATGCATAAAAAAGGAAAACAATTGCAGTCTCTCAACAGCCTTTAACAGTGAATACAGCTGCAAATGGTCCACTTGTATGGTGCAAGAAAACACAAGGCTAACAAATTATCTTGCATGTAAACAGGACGAATATAATGTGACAGTGTCAGTAAACAATCCAACCAACAGACATATAGATTTCTATATCCAGCCACTAGTGTGTTTGACTAAATGCCAACAGTTGGCATTGCACAGGTCCCTGAAAAGGTCACACTCACCTAAGCACAACAAGCTACAAGCCAGTGCATCACAATAACTCAGTCCACATCATCTGCATAAGTCTCTGAGGCTTGAGGCTTGTCATGAGCTCGCCTAGCCCAACCTGCCTATGGGTTTCATATGACACATGCTGAAATACACACACATACACAGTTTCTCTCTCCCTCCCTCTCTACCCCTCTATCTGCAAGTGAATGTTTAAAGCAAATCCCTTTATAAACCCATCACTAAATACCAAGTAGGATGGAAAATAACTGCAGAAAACATATTCCATAACATCATAATAACTAAATTGTGAGGCTGTCAGTGTGTTCAGACATACTGAGAAGCCAAAGGCCATGTGGTTCACACATCAGGAGGTCCCTATCGCACAGAAGCTATGTGCTACTTATATCACTAAAATAACAACCCCTCCATAAAAGTGCATGCAAAGACACAATGGGCCTCATGCAAGAAGCCCTTACACAACACATGTATTTTAGAATATTTATGGCATTCATCAATTTTTCTCGTACTTAATCTTCTTTGAGATATGCATGAAATTGAGGACCTGTTGTTTAAATATCGTGCTTATATTAAATATCAACTAAAACAAACTTCAGTTTACCATATTTTCCTTTTTCCATATGTTGTTGTATTGCACTTGTGTAATGATCTTTTTATTTTTTGTAAACTGTACACTTTTTGTAAACTAACACTGTAATTGCTTTCTTCATTTCAAATGATCTGGCATTCATTCTGCTTGATGACTGATTCCATAACATTTGACTTCAAAGAGGGTTGCATATTTTGCATGGCATCTAATGTAACTTGAATTTTTAGCTCTATAGAGTTGGACATGTTGGTTTGTCTACGACTTTTATGCAGACCTTAATATTGACTAACTATTTTGATTGAACTACCTGCAAAACAAATGACATTCCCTCAGCCTTAGCACACAAACAACTCACCTTCTGCATGAGTTACATTTTTTTTCTTCTTTCAGAGCAGGTGGGCGGCAACTGAAACAGCAGTAACCTCAAACTTCCTCCTCCGACCCCCACCCACTTCCACCACCACACATTCAAAAATGTCTCCAATTTCCCTGTCAATCACATGGCCAGTTTTCCGACCCCATATCTGGTGGCAGTCACTCACCAATAAGCCCAGAGGCCCCAGCCAACTAATGCACCACAGGTCAGCAGCAGGTGGATAGCTGAGTGCACCGTGCTGTGTAGAGCATGACCCCAGCCCACCCCATCCAAGAGGCTACTGTTACCTGGTAGTAAGCTGCAGTCAAAAATAACTGTCAGTGTCACATCTCTTTGATTATGCAGCAGGAGTACAGCGATGCTCTTCCCTGCTGACCTTCGGCTGATGCAGGGGACAGAGGGCAAAGCAGAGGTGCTGATGAAGGGAGGGAGAGGATTGACTGACAACCACTTTCTCTCTATGCTCATGTTTCATTTGCTTTTGTTTTTTTAAAAGCATACATTCCTGTGGTTTCACACAAGAAGTAAACAAGTAAAATAGTACAGAGTTGTGATGATAGTGAAACAAAAGAGGAAGTAACATCACTTCCAGAGTACAGTATTTGCAGAACCATAATATAGAAGTGACTTTTATACTTAAGCAGGTTACATAAAGCCACTGGAACATTTCACATTTAAAATATCTCATTCATCAGATACACATGATGTTGGTGGCAGAGCTTAATGTTCAGTAAAGTTCAGTTATGTAAAACATGAAAAGTAAGAGCATGTTCACCAGACTGAGCTACACCAGCTATATCTCACAGGCACAATCAATACGCAGTTCTGATACAAACTGCAATGTTCGGATTGGCTTTGAGAAAGACAATACAGTAGGTGTATTATGTTGTCATGGTGACACCTGTACTATCGCTCTCAAACCCCCTACCCCTCTCACCTCCTCCACCCCCTCCCCTCTGTTTCACACTCTCTTTCTTGTCTGCTGTTTGCCATATCTGGCTAAAACACACCTGTCCACTAGATGCTCTCAGTGTGTTTCCCGCTACTGTGTGATGACCTCACCTGAATGTGTTCATTAGCCACAACTGCTGCTCATTAGCTGTTCAATAAATATCAAGGGCAGGTTTTTTTCACACAGTCAGTGTTGCCTAGTTGCTGCAGTATTTAAGCTTATCGTTCCTGCTTAAGCTGAAGCCTTGCCTTCACCTGTCGTGTTTTGGTGTCTGCATTTAGGTCTTGTCACCCGTTACCGACTCCCAAAACTATAACAAAGGACAGATGGCAGTTGTCTGACAATGTCAAACTGATTAATTATATATGAAATCATTATCAGTATATATTGTTCACACAGCCAATAGCATCAGGTGAGAGGTCAGTTTTCTGTCTTTTACTACCTTTGTTGCCAGGCAACATTTACTCATCCAGTACTCAGTGCAACTTTGCTGCCTTACGTGATGTTCTATTTTTGAAATGGCTCAATATTTATAAGGGGGATGAATAGGACTGAAGCATCCATTAGGCTGACTGTTATTGTTAACCACAGCCAGCTTTTCATATTTGGGCTTCTCGGCTGTCAAGAGAAAGTTCTATTTTGTAAGGCCAAAGGGCTTAAAGATGGGGATCCATTTAAGAAGCAGCCACAGAGTGTCTCTCATTTGACTTTCATAGTGGTGTAGTGTATGTGTACTGTGTGTTTTTGGTCTTTGCTTCAAAATTAGAGACGATAATGTTGATGTCTTTTTAATTACAGTTGGACTATAAGAGTTTAATTAATTAAATGGTAAGCAATCCTCCAACAATTACAGTCATCCATATCCCCTTGGGTTGCCTGATGTCTCCTCTCTACAGCTACAGCCAGCGAAAGTGTTTCTGAGCTCAGAGTCTGTAATGTACAGATGGCAGAGTGGGTGACCCGGGATTCATTTGCTCTCTGACCGCAGTCCAATTACCATCCAAACACTGCAGATAGCCAGTGAGATAGGGAGGGAGAGAGAGAAGTGTGGCTTTATAGCTTAAAAAAAGCGCCAAGTACAGGTTAGATAGCAACAGAGCCAGATTTAGACAGTAGAGTGGGCTGTGAAGCTGCAGGGGCAGGGGGCTCACTGAGATGTTCTGCCACCTCCCTCCTCTCTCCCCTCGCCTCTTCATGCACAAGCAACTACATCATTTATTACTGACACTACCTTTACTCCAGCTTTACCTCCTCTCCAGCCTCTTTTTGTTTAAACAGAAGCTATTAGGGCTTGAAAGACAGCAAATTAAGCTAATGGGTTTATGCAAACACTGCCCTTCTCAGCTATTCAAAATGATAGATTTTGAGGCCCCCGCATGTTTCAACATGAAGACATTTGGGTGGGATCAGATGGAGGGCACTGCTGATGCTCAGCAAAATCTCACATATTATACACACACACACACCATTATTGTATGCATAAACCTTCTCTAATAAGCAGAGAAGTGTGTGTGTAAGTGAGTGAGAGAGACAGGAGATTTAAATGCTGCCTAGCAGCTGTGTGCAAATGTGTTATGAGTTATATGTGTCTTTGCTCACATTTTTAAGATGTGAGATGTGATAATCATTACTTAGAAATTCACAGTTTTCACAATACAAATCAACAAACAATCATCAAGCCTATATTCTGGGGAGAGGGGAGTAACATCATACACACTTATACACATACAGACTCAGTCAGAGAGATCAGACTGGACGCTCAGTCATCCTCAGAGGATGAAGAAGCTGAATGTGTACAGTGAATCTTTGCTGTGATGTCATCAAAATATCAAAATGTTATGGAGACATTAGAGCCAGCCTTATTACCAAAGAGCTGCACTGGTCAGTAATTCAGATTATGTTCTTCCTGGATGATGACAGATCATCTCAGGATTCAAACTGGTAGCAGCAGAGGTGACTCACCCAGGCAACAGCTCCAAAATGTCCAAACTGACGTTATTTGAATAAACTGACCACAAATTGGGAATCTAAATGATTACTTGCTCACCTGAAAAAGTACTAAGACTAAGCGAAGTGACATAAAAATGGTCCTAGATTGAAAATTATAACAGCTATTAACTTGGCTCAAAATTTCTGTCATTACTATATGCTGTGATGTTTATGACAGTGACTCACCAGTGACTCACTATTGCCTCTTGAGTTAGAAAGTGGTATTATGTGACATGACGGGCCGGGGGAAATTCTTATATATAGCACCTTTAAAGTGTACCAGCTATCATTTATGAGATGGTGGTGCAGTTTTCTTCTGTTTGAGGAGAATCAGAGGACAAACAAGCAGAGAAGAAAAGGCCACAACTGCAAACTTTAAGTGCTCTGGGACTGTCCAGGATCAACAAAAGCGTTGCAATCAATAACTGTGACACATGCAGTACTTTTAAAAGGGTATTAAACCCCCCTATCCAAAAATCCCCCAGCTGTGGAAAAGACCAAAACATATTGCTGTGGGTGACTGGATCATGCCAGCAAATTAAACAAATGTCATCTTTACCCCTGGGAAGAGTTTTGCTAATTTACTGCTGGTCAGATGTGAGGTACTTCAACTGTGTCTGATGCATATTGATGAGGACTGAAGATGTGAGGCATTAAAAGACATGACTGGTGATATTCTATATTTGCGCCTCTTGTAAACATATTTCAGCAAATTTTACTAAAACGTGGATTAAAACACATTTGACGTGTTACTTGGGACTGACTCAAAATAAACTCCAGTGTGTGTGTTCACACTGAAGGAACATGTCACTCAATACAACAGTGTGTCTCTCTGATGTGTCTTTAACAGTTGTGGAAAGTGATACAGCTCTACGGCACAGAAGAGTAAGATATATATTAGTGGTTTGGATGCACAAAGAATACTTGTTAGTAGGATGGATTCATTTTGGATTTTCTTCATGGGATTGGTTGACAATAAATAAATATAGAATATCACTGGACCAATCCTTTAATATCATGTAATGAGACAATCATCTAAAAATTCATGATATACAGTTTTGTTCACAAGCGTACAGCTCTATATAAGAGCATTCAAACAGAAGAGATTATATATCTAGGTTATATGTATATATATACATATATGTGTCATCTATAGCACAAAAGGGCCTGGAAGAATCCACAGCAGCAGAACATAGGGTGAGACTGCTAGACCAATAATCATGCTGCAGGTGTGGGACACAGCTGACAAGTGAGCAGGAAGCGCGTGTTGAAGAGTGTGTGGGTGTAGCCAAGCGCTTTTGCAGAAGGCACTCAGGCCGAGGCATAACATCCACAAAAGCTCCTCAAATGGCTGCTCTCACACAGATTTCTTCATGCCCACTCATCACTGCGCTTTACATAAGCACAAACACTATATATATTTTTGTGTCAGTGTGTGTGTGTGTGTGTGTGTATGTGTGTGTGTATGTGTGTGTGGTATGTGTTAAAGTGTCTCCCAGAGGAAGCACATTACTCATTTACACTGAGAAAAGCCATTGCCAGTGTCCATCAATCCGTGTAGGGAGACCCTGAAGCCCCTGGCAGTGCATGGTCCAGGGAGCACACACATATGGTACACACAGGCCATTACACAAACACACACACACATACCTGATGAGAGAAAAAGGCAGAGGATGAAAATAGTGAGTGTGTGTTCCCTTTTTTGTCCCTGTAACTTCTACCTTACAGTCTGGTGATGGATCGTTATTACTGGCAGGGCCACACCACCCACCACGGGCAAGGACATCCAGTCACTGAGGGATCTGCCGTCCGGTAGTGCAATTATTACAGTACATGTATATGTGTGCAGCATTAGGTAGGGAAGAGGAAATTGTGCGTATTTAAATTATAATGTATGATGAATTTTTAAATACATAGGGGTCCTCACAGCAGCTGTGGACACTAAGATGACAGGAGAAGTCAGGAGAAGATGGATGAGGGGCATCGTGTGCAAACAGTCCACTTACTTAATGTGGTTTTGTCCTCGGGCTCTGCATAATAAAACAGTCACAGTTAAGTGATCAGATATGTTGAAATTTACCATATCACCTCAGCACCATGTGCAGATTGATATGAAACACTAGTTTAACGGTGCCAAATGGGATTTTCATTATAATAATGGATTACAGTGAGATTCTTAAATTGCACTCCTGTCCTATGCAAAGCATACAGTGAAACCAAAGGACACAAAGGGGTGATTAAGAATGTGTCTTACCATGTGCCATGAATCTTTAATAAGAGAGAACTGTTTCAGGGCTTATGGATGTTAAGGCTTCTAGGAACAGGAGCTAAATAATTGAAGATGTTATGTTACATGGTCATGACCCACTGACATGGAGACGTTGACCTTATGTGGAACTGCAATAGCCATATATACATATAGAGGAACAAACACATGGTACGCCCAAAACAGCAAAAACAGTACTGATCAACAAAATGAACCTACGTCACTCACACTTTACTAATCTTCCAGATAAGCTGCCATCAACCCCCACAAGAAGCTACAAAACTACATTAAAGTACATATCTATGATACTATAAAAGCCTGTCTTTAAACTGACGTCTCTCTCTTTTCAGACATGATAAACTCCATTCAGTGTAGTACACATCCTTTTTTTTCTTTTTAGTTTTATAGACAAAGGAGTCACCCACTCTCAAGGAGAAACAAAGACATAACAAACATGCTCTATATATATACACATACATATATATACACAACATTTTATCAAAGGTTGCACAGAAACCTTGAATCCTCTCTATGTAACAAATTGGTGACATCTGTTCTGAAAGGAAGGCACACCATCACATTTTAAGGGTTAAAATGTTCCTTTTTGCAGCGATGCCATTTTGTATTTTCTTATGTTGCAAGTGGGTTCGATTTGATTGGTGTCAAGCTGTGCCCAGAATGGCAGTGCATGGGTCTGGTATAATATCACTTTTATAAAGAAGCACTTGAAAATATCTGACCAGAATTTGTTTAGTTTGGAGCAAGACCCAAAAAGGTGGCCCAAAGTGCCCTTTGCTGATTTTCATTTCGGGGAATTTGGTGCAGGGGTAGTGCAGTCTGTAGATTAGTTGTACACATAGTTTAAAAAATAAATAAAAACACAATAAAAGACAGACACCATTAAACAAGAAATGTATGCTTCCAAACATATCTTGATAATGGGCATGCTATTCTAAATATAACATCTATTCTAATGAGGTCATTAATCACACTAATTAATGTAAGCATGTACCCCAAGGTCAATGTTAATATTTAGTCCCAGCCTTTAAGTATTTTAGAGTCATAACAGTTTTTCCAAAAAGTTTTTTATCCTCATAAATATACAATACATGCAGCAATGTGCTCCAAAATGTAATCAGATCATCTTGTGACCTGGAGATGAATTGTTCTGGAGTTGTGTTCACACTCAAAAAATAGGCAAATGCCTGAGAAGTATGTAGTGTGTTTGTTTTATTTATTTATTTTAGTTAAAGTTCCCTTCCTATGAATCAAAACACAAAATAGTATGGTACCAGTTCATAATTAACAATCACCTTCATGCTATTGTCAAAATCTGATTAAACTAATGAAGAAAGTAACTCTTTTATTTCTCTAAACTGCATCATCTTGATACCTGAGCTATGCTTATTATACAGTAGGCTTATTTGAACCTACTTGCTTCTGGAGGTTGGTTTAATTTTTTAGCCTTTAACTTTTAAACTCATAATTTATTATTCATCAGCTTGTGTAGAGCGTATCCGATCTAATCAGATTCACACAGTACCGACTGATATAGGACCTCCTCAGGCAAACCTTACCCCATCAGATTAATTTTTACATTAGATAACACTAGTAAATATCAGGTTTGGGTCCCTCAGAATGGATGAGCAAGCTTGTAACCACCATTAAGTATTGAGACTGAAAGTCACACAGGGCCAACCCATCACAAAGGAGGCAGACTTAATAGTTTCTTCAATAACAGTTCTCTCTGTGTTGTTAAAAGGCATTGTAGGAAGTATGTGTGTAATCATTAAATTAAGTAAAATTCACGTGGAATATTCAGCAGTCTGTACATCAAAAACAAAGTTTATCACAAAAGCATTTTATCTGATATTTTTCTTGACCCTGAAATAATCACCTGTACCCTTCCCGCCTGTATTGAAACAGATGCTGCTTGGATTTTTGGATTATATTTTTGTTTGCCCGAATATTTTGAAATACTTCAGATACAGATTAAAGTCGCTGTATTTGCCATTATTGAGGATTATGTTGGATTGTAATTTTTTATGAACTGACTACCTTGATGGAGGCTCACTTGTTTTTTAAAAAAAATCAATTTGCACTGAGACATGTTCACAGATGAAGGTTAAAACAAATATTGGGGTTTCTGCAAAAAATCTAGCCCACAATCCAAACCCTGCAAGCAACATCAGCTTGAGCTAACACGAAGGGATCTGTGGCTCAAAAGAACATTAAGCTGGATGCTACTCTCTGAGGGGCCACAGGCCATCACTGTAATGCAGGGTGACACATCCTCCCCCAGTAACACACACACGCACACACACACAGTGATGCCAGTCGAGGCTTAGGACCTTCAGCTGTGTTATCATATCAACAGATGACCTAACACACTTTCATTAGCAACGTTCTGTAACAGTAATTCATTACTGTGCTCCATCAATTTAGGCCTATTACATGGGTGGCATACTTATTTATCCTATGCTTGTTTATTTCAAGGCCTCATGAGACTTGAGAGCTTACAGTGAATAGACTAATGATGATTAAAAATCCAATTATAATCAGATTCATATTTGACATTTTAGCACCGAAAGCTTTCCATTAAGTCAACAATAATTTCTGTTTTGATATGGATGAAAACAATCCTGAAAGAATTTTGGAAATTGGCACAAATGCTATGTGTTAGTCAGGGAACTTAAAGAATAGTTCGACATTTTGGAAAATATGATCTTTTGCTTTTTTGCTAAGACTTTGATACTACTCTTGTCTGTACAGTAAATTTGAAGCTGGAGACAGGGAGCTTAGCTTAGCATAAAGACTGGAAACAGCTAGCCTGGCTCAATGAGCTAAAAGCTAAAAAAAATACACCTACCAACACCTCTCAAGTTCACTTATCAACATGTTGTATCATATTTGTTTAATATGTAGACTGCAGGAAGTCACTACACCTTTTCTCAGCAAAAGTCTGGTAAACGACAACTTCTCATGAAACCTTATAGTAAGGGAACAAGGTTTTGCCAGTCTAGCTGTATCTCCCTGCGTCCCCTGGCTGTAGCTTCATTTACAACATTTCGATCTTCTCATCTGACTTGTGGCAAGAAAGCAAAAAGGTTTATTTCCCAGAATATTGAACCACTCTTTTAAGTTGACTACATTGTCCTTGTCTAAACAGAAAATATTATTGTGTGTGACTAGTCATCATTGTGAAAGTGCCACCTTCCTTAAATGGCAACCATGTCATTTTGGTTTAAGAAAAATAAACTGATGGCAATATGGATGCATTTGCATTTCTGTCCTCGCTTACGGACACAACAACATGACTGTCACAGTGGAGCCACCAGTCAGTCAGCCGTCTGTCTTAACAGCCAGCTCACCATGTGTACAGGCTACCAGTGGCAGCTAGCCTATTAAATGGCCATCCTCTCTTTAAGCCCCCCTGATCAGAGTGTGTCAGTCAATCAGCAGTCTCCTCTCCCCTCCCTCTCCAGGCAGCCTCTCAGGCTACGTACACAGCTTCAGTACGGATGAGAAGTGACAGATCACCAGGAAACATAGGACATAATTGGGGGAATTGGGAGAATGGATGGATTATTTGTGCTCAGTGAATAGATCAAAATGTTAATATGTCCTTGTCCAAATCTTTTGGGACTGTTTTAAGAAGGAATACATGATAGAATTTGTTTGGTCACTGCCCTGACTGTGTCTGGCAATCACTGATAAACTGACAGAATAAAACAATCCAGTTTTGAAAGCGTCAGGGGCTATTTAACAGCAAGATTTGTGTCCTTGAAAGCACCCTGATCAAATACTAAATGTAATGACTCGGAAACATCCATTACTTTGTGACTATCTATAGCTTTAGAGTAAATGGCTGGTTGTCAACTTGTCTGCCTCAATTGCTTCTGTATGCATGGCACCTGTTCAGCCTATTACTATGTCTGTATAATGCTTGCCTCAATTTCTATTATGCTGTTGAAATAGAAAGCAGGGGCCAATATAACACGGAAATATTTCCTATTGTTTTCCCTCATTCCCTAATAATTCAACCTGCACTGCTGTAAATTTGTACAAACAATGGCTATTCATCATCTGGCCTTTTTGCGTATGGCCAATTGAACAAATATTGGGTCATTTCAGCACAGTTATTCCATATAATACTAGGTAAGAAGTCATAAATCAAGAAGCGGACTCCAGTCTCAAACGACTTGGGGAAATGATTTTGCATTTATTCATGAGGTCAACCTCAGGTCAAAAGGTTCATATGAATAATTTTTACTCTTCATTCGACATAAACAGAGAGGAGTCCTGAATATAACTGGGTGAATGTGTTCCCATAAATTCACAATTATAGCCGCTTCCATGTATCACCCGAGAACTTTGCACATGGATCTATGGCACAGAGACAAGAGCCAGAAAGACAAAGTCATCAAGAGGTGAAGGTGACTGTGATCAGTATCTCTTCTGGCATGTATTTCCTGCCTGGCTGGCCTGTCTGCCGTGTCACCAGCCATCTCTTCAGCCCGGGCTCTTCCATGCCAACTGGCTCGACTCCCCATCACTCTCACATTCGCCGCCACTTCCAGAGAGGCAGAGACGGGGCATATTAAGCCAGTGTCACACATCTCATGCTTATACTTCTTTGCACTTCACATTATCATCATATTCACACACATGCACATGCACACACACATACATTTATGTGTTCCAATCTACACACATGAAAATGGATGACTGCACAGAAATTGAGACAGAGACAGACAAGCACGCATATTTACACAAATACACACTGTCCTAAATATGTTGAGGGATGTTGTATATTAAAAGGTTAGTGTCTTGTCAACATCTCTGAATAAAAAGCAGCTACAGACCAAAGTGTGAATATCTAGAGTACTGTATGTCACACACTGTAAAAGACACATCCTATATTCTCACTCTGACACTTTCCTTGTCCTTTTCAGACACTCAAGGTTGAGAGACTCGTGGAAGCATCATAAGCCTAAATCTGCCGGAGCCTGCTCTAATCCATCTTGAAGCCTGCAGGCTCTCCGTGTCCTTCTCATTGGCGTCATTAAAAGGGTCCCTGTCCTTTCTACTTCCCTTTCACTGCCTCCTGCCTGCTCATCAACCGAGCCAATTACAACGAGTTATCTGAAGTCAACAACTATCTGAGAGGGGTCACGCACCCACTGCATCTCCCCCTTCCTTCCAGAAGAAAAGTGAGAGATTTTATCTGTCTGTGGCACTCATGCAGGAGTCAAACACTGGGGCAGCAACAGGAGCGCACATTTTTGTAGCTTTATGGAGTGCACCGAGAATCCATAGAGATTCATTTCTCAAACTTTTTTACATCATTGGCGGGGTTAGAATTTCAGGCGGCAATCTAATACTGCCCTCAAGGTCCTCTGAGAAACAAGTCTGCCTAGTGGAGCGAGCCAGTGAGGGGGGTGAGTAGAGCGCTGTGCAAATTGAAAGTAATCCTCAGGCCTGGCCGGCGGTGCTGCTGGATTCACATCTATTCATAATTCATCACTTGACAGCAGCGAGGTGGAGAAAGTTCTGTCCGTGTAATAAACCAGGAAGACATCTTTGAAAGGCACTGATGGAATCAAGCAGATCAGCCTCTGTACAGCTAAAGGTCCCAGGTGAGAACTGCACTTGTTATAAGCGGAAAGACAGATGGAGCAGATAGTTGGGAGTCTACATATTTCACATCATATTACATCCAACAGCTGTCCATCTACAATCTTCAAGGGGAGATTAGCTGACTGAGCCACTGTCAAGTCTAACCAGAACTGTCAAAAGCCTAATTAAACAGCTTCCAAGCTAAGACTTTTAGCCTTGAAACAGTGGTTTTCCTCCAATCTGAGCCATTTAAGCTGTTACCCGCATTGAAGACAAGGTGCTAAAACTGCTCAGTCCTGTCATGAGTGCATTCACCAGACCAAACTGAAGACCGAGGGATAACTACTGAAGCTTAACACACTTCCAACCCTGTAAACCCAGCAGTCCAGAATGAGTTTATCTCAGTACAATCCAACAAATGTCACTTTGACTGTACTGTTGCTGCATCTGTGACAAATTCTAAGAAACAAATCAATAATGCACTCATATCTCAAATCAGATTGGAAGCATGAACATCACTTGAAGCTGAAAATGTAAACTTCTTGTGGGACTCTGGACAAAGAAGTCCTTCAGCAGGTTGACATTTCTAGATTACAGCGAGTCAAGATGATTGATGATGACAGACTCGTTGACAGACAGACAGCTCAAAGACCACACTCACTCAGCTCAACTCTATTAAAATAGACAACACTGAGGACAAAAAGACTCCTAAAAGTTCAAACAAATTCACGAAAGGCAAGGAAAACTTTTGCCTCACCATGGAAAACCCTTAAGAGGACTCTGCGGAGACTTTTCACCTTCAAATCACATGCAAAATCACATCTACACAAGTTTCCTAAATATCCTCATGGTGAAACACACACAGCTTGTCTGCTGACAACACATTCACTGTGTAGGTGACTTTGGACCTCCAACCGACTGGCCACCTACAGTATCGCTAGGACATCAAACTGACCTGGAGGTGACGAGCAAACAGTGAAAGGAGGAGGAGGGGAAGGATGCACCAAGGATGTAGCAGAAGGTAAATGAGACAAGGTAAGAGGAAGTGAAGCCAGTGAAGGACATGAGAGGGTTACTGTGGTTGGAGATGGGCTGGAAAACTGAAAACATAATGATATAATGATGCAGAGTACTTGTCAGAGCTCACTGCAACATGTGCCTTGTCAGCTCCTTGTAGATATGCTAATTACAATTTGTGCCAGTTAGTCATGAAGCTGAAATAGCACAATGTGAATTAAAGCCCTTTATTAGCAGAAATGTGAAATTTGAAGCTACTTCTTCACCGTAACATGATGCTTGTCGTCATTCCTGACCTATCCCCAGCCCCTCTCATTTTCATCCATATTCACTGACTCTGAGCTATACAGGTTCGTCATTGTCACTGGAAGAGGAGCAATCATAAAACAGTGTTCCATGTCACTTGGTCTAGTTTATCCGATTAAATCGGTTCCTCCATCAGTGTGGAGGGTGATCCAAAAAGCCTGATTTGATTGGCAAAAAGAAGAAGCGAAGAGACTGCTTTGAATATTTTCTCATCTCTCTCTCACTCCTCAGAATAGGTAATAAGTTTGGAGAGCACAGGTCATAGCAGAAACAGTGTGAAGAAGTAAGTTTCTCATGGTGATTATCTTATCTTTCTATAACTGGCATCTTTCTTTTTTTGTAGCTTGTGATGACACACTATGTGACTTCACACTTATTTTTCAATCCAAAATCTTACATTGACTGAACAATCATGTAACAAATCTTAATTTTTAATAAAATAGGTCACATCTGTAACTTAAGTCTAACATCAAGGTGAAAATGGCAATATCCACAAGTGTCCCTGGCCAATAATTATCCCTGCCTGACACACATGCAGCCAGCATGGAGGCAGGCCCTGGGATTACAGCATTATAACGTGCTGATGAAATGTACTGGGCCATCCGCCTCTGTCTATGTTATGGTCTGTTGTCCATATTTCAGCTCAGCCTGTTTGTATGGCCTACTTCGCTGTCCCACCCTCTAATCCTGTGCCGTTGGGGAACGGCCACACTGCCCGGTCCACTTCCCGTCTCTCCTCCAGTCAGCTTTAATCTCGCCGCAGCCAAGATAGCAAGCTCCAAATTGGGGGCGGCTGACAGTCGAAAAACAGCCTCTGCTAAAATGTGACCACATTTATAAGTAACCATAACCCTAACCAGTGGGAAAAACAGCCAGCAAATAATTGAGTGAAATCTATGTATTTTGTACATAATCTACAGTCAATCAATCAATTAAAAGAGAAGTTAAGAGTCAAATCTTGCAATATCACTACCATACTGTACATATTTTCCTTCCTTCCACAGCCTAATAATGTAAGAATAGTGAAGTCTGGGATTCTGGCCTAATAATCCAAGAGTGTTAATTACAGGAAGAATTCTGAGGCAATTAGGATCTCAAGCAAAAACACTGGCACTAAATCGGCTCTTACAGCACAGAGTCAGAGCAAGAGTCTCACAGCACATCACAGCAGCCACATTAATTGTTGATTAATCTTCACAGCAACAACATCAATATCACATTCAGCGCTCCACATTCACAGGAAAATCTGTGAAAATATTATAGAGCAAGATAATCATTAATTTTTAAAAACCATTCACCCTCCCCCTATTTCCTTTTTGTCCAGTTAAATAATAAGAGGATGTTTGTCTGGAAAGCAGTGCCTGTTTATAGCTGAGAGCTGAAGTAGGAAGTAGTAGATCCTGTATCTGTGTCATGTCTTCTGAGGGATTAGCTAATGCAACAACAAGTTTGAAGAGAGGAAGAGGTGGCAAAGAAGAGAAACATACATTAAGGTGCTGACTCTGTAAAAAAAAACCTAAAACAAAGGAGTCAACAAAATCAGATGGAACAAGAAACGAGAGAACAGGAATGCCTTCAGACATTTTGAATCAGATGCAGAAAACCGGGGCACTAAAATAAAATTAGAAATAGAAGCGAAGCAGTACAGAGAGATTTTTCCCTTTTTTGCAGAATAACAGATGAAAACAGAGAGCATAGATGTGAGATGGTTTAGGAAAGGTGATGAGGGATTATATATCCTGACAGAGCCATGGAAGGAAGAGAGCTTTAGAAATGGATTTGTCAAAAGTGAGGCACTTCAGAGAAACATAGACTGTAGCCGTGTGTGTGTGTGTGTGTGTGTGTGTATGCGTGCTCGCACATGTCTTTATATCTTTAAGAGAACCAATTTGAGTTGGAAATCAGTGTTGAGAGAACATTTCTGTGTTGTGAGACTGGTCCTCACAATTCAAAGGGTGATTTGAGGGTTAAAAGATGGTTTTAAGGTTACGGTTTAAATTGGGTTTAGGTTCAGTTTAGGGTAAAGGTTGGGTTTAGGTATTTAGTCGTGATGGTTAAGGTTAGGATAAAGAGTAGGGAATGCATTATGTCAATCAGTGTCCTCACAAGGATATAAAGCCAAACATGTGAGTGTGCCATCAGATGGGTTGACAGCCACACTCTCTTATCTCTCTGGTGTGAATCTCAACTCGAGAGAGATCTCATCACCAAGTGTGCTGCTGCAGCTGCTGCTGCTGTCCACACTACAACTCTGACTAAGAGGAGCACCTAATAAGGAACATGCAAGCTGACAGTAAAACCACAAATATGCACATATAAATTCTGCTAAATTTCTGCCAAAAAAAGTGACACACATACACACGCTCGGCTGAGGCTTCGCAGGGAGTTCACAGTGAAACTTGGCAAATGACACAGGTTGTCAGCTCCTGTGACGAGGGGTTAGTGAGAGAAAACAGAAGGAAGGTGGAGGAAGGAGGAGCGAGAGCAGATTGAGGAAGAAGAGAAGGAGGAGAGAGTGACTCAGCTGCTCTCCCTAAAGGCCTCCAGGAGGAAGAGAAGGAAGAGAGGGATGAAGAGACGCACCAAGAGAGCACCAAAGAGGAGGGATGTTCATGATCCCTGTGCTCTTCACAGTCATCTCATATTTTCTGTCTCTGAAATAAGTAGTCAAAGAGGAGCCAAGGCAGGGACCTTGAATAACTCCAGAGGGAGAAATTTACCCCAAAGCAAACAACAAATGTCCAGGGCAGGGCAGGGTAAGGGATGAGCAATCAGTATCCTTAAAGGGCATCGGCATGCCATGCCATCTCACCCACCAAGTCTTAAGCAGACATCAAGCCCTTTTATCTGGCATGCGAATGGCCTCTTTAAAGTCTCTATGTACAGCTATGGGCATGAAGTAATTGGGCCCTGCCTGCACATTAAACATAGATTTGTTCTGACATCACGCAGGAACTCAGCACTGGATGTACAGGGATGAAACAGCATGCTGGATGGAATCAGAAACACAGTGCACCCCACCAAAAAAACCTCGTCCATGCAAACAGACACAACCGCAGCCACATCCTGATGTACAAATTATTCACAGGCTCTTTTGAAACTGTTTACTCTGACATAAAGACGCTTCAAACATCACTCTGCCTTCTCCACACTGAGACAGTCGAGAGATCCATCGAAAGAGGTTCTGATGAGACGTTTCAACAGGAGACAAAAGCACGAGGCGGAGGGAGGGTACAGAGAAAATTCTTTGAAAGACAGCTATGGGTGTGTACTATAAGGGACAGAGGGAAAGCAAACCAGGCAGGGTTGTCTTTGAAAGAGATGAGTTGGGCTCTGACAGGGTGCTGTCACGCAGGCCGACTGTCATACAGGCGATCCCTGATTCCATGATCAATGTTTTTCTCAGGAAAAAAACAAAAAAAATGAATAATTCATCCCTACCCAATGACAGGCATGTGAGACATGTAAAGCATCAGCGCCATGCAACACTGTCTCTCTGCGATTCTTCCCATGATAAATTCATAACATTCTCCTGGTGTCCATGAGCCACTTGTCCTATTCACCTCAAAGCGCTGCAAGCATTACAGAGAAGAAAGTACACCTGTCAGACTGAGGGAATGTGACAGGAGGGCATTACATAGACACATGCTTATGTACATATGCACACAGTGGCATACCTTTATATATTTATATAGACACACAGACAGTTACAGACAAACAGATATACAGATGGTTATCTATGCTGATGAACATCTCCCTATACTTCTCTGTAGCTGCATGCAGCCTGCCTCCACATATAAAAATGGGTCGCAGCTATTTCACAAGTAGCCTCTATAACGACCAAAACAACAGAAAAAAGAAACTCGCCACAGCTGTGAGTCTGTTCAAAGCAGAAGATCCTCAGCAGACTACTTCTGATCAAACACTTCTGACAGGCAACCCCTATGTACCCAAAGAGAGAAGGAGAGAGAGAGAGAGAGAGAGAGAGAGAGAGGAAGACGAAGGAGAGAAGGTGGGGGAGGAAGAGGAACCACAGTCTGTTAAGCACAATCTCATCACACCCATCTGTCACGGTTACACATGAACACATGCAGCTGCAGATTTATTAGTTCAAATGATGCAGAAACAAAACAAGGGAGAGATTTCCTTTCAGAGTTCAACATCCTTTTTTCTAATGACATGCTGGAAATTTCTTTCGCCTAAAAATATGCTGGCCCCTCTCTGGGGCAGCATGGAGACTCGTTCGCTTCTCGTTCAGTTCATGCACTCACATACAACAAAAATGCATGATAATTATAGTCTTTCAGTATAAAACCAGAAATATGAAATTAGGTTGTCATCATATCATTTCGTAATTTGACCTCTGTTTAAACTAGATGGATATTAATGAGGCAGGGTCTGGAATTGTAATTATTACCAACATCATTTTAATCAATATGAAGCTGTCAAATTCCTGGATATGCAGGGTGAAATCTTTTCTGTTTTTCATCAACTAAAATGTGACTTGAAAATAGCAATCCAGCTCAAATTAACATCGCCATTATGAAGTAATGTGTTACATTTTCTGTCAGCTGGCAGAAAGTCTTTACACCCTCAAGCTACAAGCTCAAATAGCACTAATGAACACAATAAGTGCAACAGGACATTACTGACCTCAGCTCGACCTCCACATCATTAAAAAGTATGTTACGGAGGAATAAAATGTAGTCTCTCTCTCATGTGATGATGTAATTATCTCGCATGCATTTAGAGGGCACTGGTTGGTCAGTGGTCTTTAGGTAGCTACATGTCAGTCTAGTGTTGCAGAGGATGAATGATTTGTTGCAGCAAAAATGCTTGTGTGTAAGAGTAGCCATGTGTGACCGATACAAGAGAAGAAAACATGTAGATGAGTGTTTTAGGTATGAAAAAAACAACAGAATTACAAGTGTAAATGGTCATGTGGAATTAAACTAACAAATTGCACTGCAGGCAGTGATGCTGTGTTAAATAAATGGGGGGGGGGGAGTGCAAAAAACATCAAAAATATTCTTTCTTCTTCAGTCAGTTAAAAGACCCTATGTGCGTATAATCTAAATTTCTTCTGCTGAAATCCTGCAGGGGTCTTTGCTTAAATAAGAAAGATCACAGACTTGAACTCACACATAGACAGGGTTCAAATCCCAGCTTATATACTCCCCTTTCATGCCTCTCTTCATCCAGAGCCAAACACACATGCAAATCTGCTAAATATACTACCAAAAACACCACACACAAAGCAATAAACATAGAAGCCATGAAAAAAAAAACACAAACTAAATCAAGCAAGGACACACTGAGAGAGCAGCCTCACTGAGCACTTCAGTCTCATCCCTCTGTTCCACTGATCTCCACTTCAGGAAAACGATTTGATCAACTGATTATCTGATTTATGGTCAACGGTTGAAAAGAAGATAAAAGTCGGATTTAGTTCTGACAGTACGATCCGTAGAGCAGAGACAGAGAGAGGGGGAGAGAGGCATTGGGGGTTATAGACTGAAATGAAGATGCAAAGAGGCATGAATTTTTAATCTTCATTTATACCGACGGCTCAGTGGGATATTTAAAATAGGTTCAGTGGGTTCAAAGTCCAATTTCTTAATGAGAGAGACTGAAGCAGCAATACTTGAGAGAGCCCCATAAACAAAACATCAGCGCTGTTTGCACAGACGTAGATCTCGTGTGCAGCAGTATTTATTTCTGTACAACTAATCACATTAATCTTGATCTAAATGCACCATCATCACCCTACAAACGGCCGACTAGGGGCATCAGAGCCTAGCTGAGTCAAATACACTGTTGCGCTTGACAAGACCCATTTGAGGAATGATTAATTAATCCAGCGCTTAATACGCTTGCACGGTGTTAAGTGCTTCTGACCACAACACGTAAACTTCTCATTAGAGTCGAAGTCATTAGTAGGTTCAGGACTGAAGTGACACAATGACAAAAAAAAAAGAGGCAATTTTTTGATCGTCTTGATCGTCATGCACTTAAAAATCAATTAGGAGAGGCTGGTGACATGACGATGGCGTGCCTGTGTGAAAGTACAGCTACAGGAATCCTTTCAGTTCAATCACACGATGTTTGCTTGTAAATGCCACTAAAGCACGTGACATTTCAAGCAAAGACATAAATGTGTGATGAATGTGTGAGTGTGTGTTGCACCTCATACACTGCTGGTTTCAGTCTTACAACAAAAAACACACTGCATGTTATGTGTGTTAATCTTGCTCATAATTACGTTAATTGAAGAGAGCTGATTGAAGAGCTGCCTCGTGTGCTCAGGACCCACGGAGAGATAGATGGTATGAAAGATGTGTGTAACTCGAGTCAACCCACAGGACACAGCTGGTTCGAAAGAGTGGTTTAAAATACAGTAAGCTATGTCTGCCTGCACGGCTCAGCTGCTAAAATCATGTGGGTAATAACAGAGCTGGAAGACCTTTTCAAGCATGAAATAATAATATCTCTGGAATCTATCGCTTGGTTTGTATAAAGTAGAAAGGACATTGAGTGATTGAATTTCCTATAAAGTTACATTCCATCAAGAGAAGTGAAGAAGCCCTTTGAGAAACACTTGAGGAAATAGTTTTGAAAAAGATTTGTTTAGGCAAAATACAATCATGCAGTCTGATATCTGAATATCTTAATCTGGGTGATTTCTTATCTGAGGGAGCAAAACAGAGCAGAGCAGGACACAAATAGCTCCTACAGTTTTGTTGTGAAGACGAAAACAACCAGGTGCCCTTCAGCACTCATTGTTTATACTATTTCAAGTACTGAGGAGAGGTAAGGTTATATCTAATTGAATTGTGTTCTATGGATTTGCTGATGCAGCCACAATGCTTTATCTGTGGTCGATTTTGTTATGGATCAAGTGCTGTTGCGATCTAAGTTTACGCTATGTGTTATAGGGAGGATGGACACTGCCGGGATCACGAGGGCTAATAGGCTGCGTGTAATGGAGGTACTGTAGTATGGATGCCCTTTACTCTGGTTATCTGCCTCCTCCAGCTCTCAGTTCATCACATGATCATTGTCATTGTAGTAAGGCAACTGTAGATATAGTTTTTATATATCAGACTGAAAAGGACAGTTATAGACAATGTATGGTAGTGACACGGTGTGATCTTGTCCCGGTAGGTCAGTCAGAGTACAGTTATCTATTCTGAGTACTGTTTCTCATGCAAGCAGTTTGTATGTACTGTAGGTTTGTATGGTACTGATTAAGGCAGTGACAGATAAAATACTAGTGAGTTCTTAATGATGAACTTTAAGGCAAGCAACTACTTTAACAAAACCTTCAATCAACCTTAATAATAGAGGGAAAACCCACGTTTGATTAGCTAGAGGCAGGGAAAGTTCAGCATTTTGACTTGATTGACATTTATTGTTGCTGCTCAAAAATCTCTCAATGAACTAATCAATTATAATTATAAACACTGCAGCAAGTAAATCTCTGTAGCTTTTATTAGTAAGTGTTTTCTATTCTTCTTTGTTGACTGACTAATCAATCAATCAATCGACTATATAGTGACACATAGCACTCAGTATTCCTCATTCTTTTTCTCATTTCAGTGTCTCACGTCTTGAATGGCAACATCCTGATTGGAGCACAAGCAGGAGCCTTGAACTCCATTTTCTACAGCAATCTCAGTCATGATGGCCAATCCATACTAGAGAATATTGTTTTATGGCTGGTCGGTCGCAGCACCTCCAAGCTGCCAGCAGTGATGAAAATACATAAAATGAAATGAGGCGGAGCGACTGACAAGTATATAAACTCCCCAAATACCCAGCACTTCATCCCATAACACAAGTGACACCTTGAGAACAGGACTTCACATATCAGTTCACCCACGCCAAAGATTATATTTTCTTGACCTTCAGTTTAATAGGTAGTAGACAGGATTTTCTCTGCTGCTTTACAAGGTCGTGCTCATGTATCAATTCAATGATGAGTGAAAGATGCAAAGTTTAGAGTAAAAAATCATCACCTCCTGAACAGCGGCTGGCAAACATCATGCAAGAAGCATTATCTGTAGTACGATGTTTGAACTGCCCTCAAGTGTGTAAGCATCACCTGCCTACCTACACTCATGAGATTGCACGGCTTCCCTTTTCATACTTATGTAATGCCACGGCCATCTCATCACATGTTCTCTCATCCGTAGATCTCAAAAAACATAAAATATGCAGCATCCAAAGAGCAAAAGCCCTTTTTCTCACTCCGTTGCCTTCTCTCTGTCTCTCATCTGTGGCTTCAGTCCTCCTGAGTCCATCCAGGAAGACTACTCTAAAGACACTATCATCACCTTAAATTAGTCAGTTTCATTTAGACTTGACTGCCACCTAAATGGTAGAAAGAGTGAACTTAGGAAAAACATACGGTCATCAAGATCCACAAAAGTGTCTTCAGTGAGTGGTGCCACTGATGACACTGTGGCACTCCGGCAGTGTGTGTATTATATTATAAATAAGCTCTGCCACTAATTATTTATGTAAGCTAATATGTTTTTAAATTATTATATACATTCCCTTAATGGTGCGCGTTGCATCATCTTCAAAAAGCACCAAAAAAAAACCCACATTCAAAGAAGATAAATTGACTTTTTGACATCAGAGCACTTTTATTACTCTGCTGTATTGTACTGGGTTGACGTACTGCTTTGGCTTTGATCCTGTGGGTTTCAAAAACCTTAACAGAAACAATCCGGAGTTACTGGTGGCTCCATTAGAGTCATCTAAATAACTGGCACTTCAATGACAAACTGCAATATGCAAAGCGGCATTACTACACTGCATTACTAATTTGCAGAGAGAGCCTCAGCTTATTTTCAAAAGGTCAAACAGCACAATTTTGAATAAAAGCTCTAAGATTAGACCCTGATTAAGCCTTGGGAAAAAACGTGCTCGAGTCTGATTTCACTAAGTAATACTAAATGAGTTTTAGACATGCTGTCAGGACACCATTTCAGTATCATACTGCTGATTGTTCTTTAAGACCAATCAGGGATACTTTGTAGCCCAGTGGCTAATGTCTGCAGTAATACAAGTAGAGATACATGGTTTAAAAAGATTGATTAAAGTAATGGATAAACAGAGCTCCAACAATTAATTATTCATGAATCATTATCCACTAATCTACTAATTATTTTCTTGATTAATTCATTAATTGTTTAGTTAGTGAAATGTTAAATAATAATAATACATTTTATTTAAAAGGCACCTCTCTGGGCACTCGAGGACACCGTACAATAAATAAATAAAACAATAAGAAGCAAAACAAATAATAGTAAGAGGCCATGATGTCTTCCATTTGCTTGATTTGTCTGACTAACAGTTCAAAATGAAAAGATATTCAATGTAATATCAAATAGGAAAGAAAATAAACAGAAAACCGTCACATTCGAGAGGCTGGAAGCAGAGCATTTTTATCTCTTTTTATGACTATTACCATGAAAAATAACTGAAATTAGAAGCCCTATGTGAGTTCATCTGACAGGGCTGTGGTGAGACAAAAAAGTTTAGGACCCCTGCTCTAAGGTAACAGGGTCACCAGACATTTCAAATAAAGCAATCATGTTTTTATAGTAAAAGACGTGTAAGGCCCAGATGATCTCTAAGCTCTGCATTAAGGTTACAGCCCCATCTGAATGTCTGTAATGGCATTACAGCAGTGAGTGGGAGGATGGCCAGCACACTAACACCCATGATTGTTCTAGCTGGATATCTCAACTGCAACAGCTGACATGTTAACATGCCTGCAGGTACTCACAGGAGCACACTCTCCGTCTTTTCTCTCCTTCCACGTTCCTCACTGCCCTCTCCATGAGAGCAGGGATGTCCTCATCTTACAGACAGCGGATGCGTCTCTGCTGATGCTTTACTGCTCTCATAAATACACAAGAGTTGAAAACAATCAGGCTGGGCATTGGCAGCGTTAAGCTGAGGTAATGTCACTATTGAACACCCCACTGACAGCTTTATGGTCACCAGAAAAGATCAAAATGAGAAGGGAAGTGTGGGCGTAGTAATGGACAAGACTAACAGGCCTCATTCAACAATGCACTGTGAAGGCCACATAGATGTGTCAGCAGACTTTTCATTACTGACTTATAAATCTGTCAAATAAGAAAGCTAAGTGGCACCTAGGGTACCATTAAGTGCTGTTGTATAATTGCATTCACTTCAATGCTGGTTTTCCTACTCTTTACAAAACAGCTGCCGTGATTCTTGACAAGCAGCTAGAAATCCATCAGACAGCACTGACACGTTGGACAAAACGCTTCACAATGTGCATCTTGCTGTATGAATGTATTCTCCCAGACAGAGGACAGGGGGAGGACTGAATGACCAACCTCCAGTCACCTCACCACAACCTCCTGAGCCACATCTGCCTAAAAACTAGATCTTAGAGTCCCTTTTAAGGTCTGCACACACACAATGTCATACAGTATTCCCCCTGACTGCAGGACATTTTCACAGAATCAAAGTGTTCAATGTTTAATTTGGGTAATTAACAAACCTACAACTGCCTCAGTCACAGCACACAAGTGAGCAACAAAATACAAAATGTGTTTTTATTTGCTTTACAGAGCACCAATCTTAAAAAATTCAGATTGAACAATAATCCGGTTATGTGGATTTCTGCATTGTTGTCATTGTTGTGACTGCTTACCTCAACTGTTTGGTTATTTTAACATTAAGCCCAATCGATGGAGACAAACAGCGACATTAGTTAAGTCCTCTAAAAGGGTCAGAGGCAAACCCCGTGAATCGATACATCCAAAGTGCTGCCTGTGATTCAGGAAGATCTGAAAATCAGGGCAGAAGAGTACATTAAGGATGTGAGCTTTATCAAGTGCACGGCAAATTATTTCATTGAAATAAGAAAATAGTCCGTTTCAGGTTTTTTATAATATGTGCAAGAATTGGTGGAACAGCAGTGAACCAGACAACCCTATCAGCTGAGGAGCGGATTAAACAAACTGTATTCAACCTATTCAACCCAAGAAAAATCACCCGACTCACAGAACAGCACAATGAAGGTTGGAGCAGAGAGGGAAGAGGGCTGAGCAAACACAGGCAGAGGCTTAGATGTGTCACACCGACAACAGGCACCAAGCCTCTTGCACTGAGATGACTGCAGGGATCGATCAAAGACTGCCTGCCCCTTGCTACCCCATGTTCAGATCATTAAAACCTATTTAAGAATTGGTAGCAAAGGACACACATACACACACAGACAGAGGTGGTTGTGCTTGAATGGATGCACAGGCACACTATTTCAAGGATGACAATAGAAAAAAACACAGCCAGCATGAGATAATGAGACCTCATGTCCATCTGAGTTAAAGAGCAAATTGATCAGCCAGGACTGCACCATAACAGTGTGAGGAGGCTGAGAGGATAAACTAGTCTCACGATAATCTGAGGGTGAATCTAACGTTCATCAGGTCATCTGTTACAGTGAACCACATCAAACTGGATGAATGGGAAGACCAATGCAGGGCCATCTCTCTCTGCGTGGAGACGGATCACAGGGATGTGTGTAAAAGTGTCAGACAGCAAGGGTGTGTATGTGTGTGTGTGTGTGTGTGTGTGTGTGTGTGTGTGTGTGTGTGTGTGTGTGAGTGAGAAAGATGGGAAGTTGGCTCACCCAGGACTAGAAGTTGAGCAGCACTCCTTCCACATCTGCAAGCCTGGGGGTGCTCTGATCACAGATGGTCATCCGCTCTGGCTGGGTCAGTGGAGGATACTGTTGGTTCTTCAGCTTCTCTAGACGCTAAGCCTCCTCCTCCTCCTCCTCTTCTTCCTCCTCCAACAGCAGTGGCAGCAACAGCAGCTGGACTGGACTGCATTCACTCACCTTCCCTCCCCTTTGTCTCTGTCTTCCCTGCACTGCTGCTGAATTATCTACCGCCTCCTAAATGAAGTCCTCAGTGCTCCCCTCTCCTCTCCGTTCGTGCTATACAGGCAGCAGGAGCTCCTCTCCCGACGGGCTCCCAGCTTTGTGTCTCGGTGAAGCGGTGAGGGCTGCCACCGGCAGCGGCAGGCAGCTCGGACTGACGGTGCTCCCGTTATTGGATTGCATGTGTATGAGTGTCCTGGCATTTGTGTGTGTGGGATATAAAGCATAGTGTGTGTGTGTTTGAAAGAAGAGCCGGTTGCTGCTCATTGGGGCTCATCAGTGCTGTTGCCTCTCTCTCTCTCTCTCTCTCTCTCTCTCTCTCTCGCTCGCTCGCTCTCTCGGGCTGGTATGTGCTGCATTCACGTCCTGTGGGGGAAACAGAAAACGAGCTCCCTACTTAAAAATTCACCTCACTTCTGCTTTCAGGTGGCGAATACACTCATACTCCTCAGCAGGGATATATGGAAATTAATGTAGGTCAAAAATCACATGAATAAGACATCATAAAGTAAATATGGCTATATGAATAAATACATAAATGTGTATGCTTAAATTAATATAGCCTATTTTGAAATAATTTTTAATAGAACTCATTATCATACAACTTTCTTGTTTAATATTAAAACGTGCTTTTAAAAAGTCTGGTTCAGTTCCAGAATTGTATTTCTTCCAAAGCATTTAGATTTTTTTTTGGCCACATGATAACTGCATAACAAGATACAAACACAACACTGGGCAAAGTGATAGCATTCATCACATTTATTTATATTTATATTATATTTCATCACAGGGTTTATTTTCACTGACCAAAACAGGAAACAATTTGGCAGTCAGTTTTGTTCAAGCACAAAACAAGAGGAGAGAGATTGACTCTCAAGACAATCACTCTACCAGCTGAGAGTGGACAGGGAGTGATGGTGTGCTGTAGTAGGTGGTTGAAACAATTTTGAAGAAAGAAGCCTTTAATTTCATTGTGAGTGGAAAAAGCTCTTGCCCTTTAAATATGTACAGCAAGGGGTTGATGGCAAAACCTGATGCTCACCACTTATGTTTTCTGAGAATAACCAGAAAAACTCCACCATACTGTGTCTGAAAATACACACAGTACAGTTGACCAACAATACCATAAAAAAACATGAGATTTTATCTCTGATATGCCATCACAGGATGCACCTTGAGGATATGATGACAACATTTTTAGATTTATACCTCCAGTCTTTTGTGTTTTTCCCAACTATATTTTGTGTTGGAATCTGTATGACTTGAAAGCAGACTTAAATGTTACACATACATGTAGGTTACCATCCAACACACAAAATACATGGCAGCACAGTCAACACATCCACATAATCATAGATCTTTTCACGCTCATGCCATGAATATACAAAAAGATGTAAAGATATATTTACAATTTTCAACAGGGCACACTTTTCACTAAAGTGCTAGGAGTCCCATTTTAGCCTTTAATGGGCTCAGATGCTGACTGGAGGGGGGGGGGGGGGGGTTGGACGGCTCTTCCTTCAGGCATCCTCACACATCTTTTACATTTCACTGCCGCTTTTTAACAGAGCATAAATCGGAGCCTGAGGCAGTGCAGAAGTGTCATATCCAGGTGAAAACGTAGGCTGTGCCATGTTTCATCCTATCTGCAGTCTGCGTTGCTGTCCTCAAAAGACACAATGGAGCGTTGCTGTGATGGTTTTATCTGTGCTGCAGTCTCTGTGCATGTGTTGTCTGTGAGTGCTATAGCGTCACTCTTTATACTGTTGAGTGGGAAATTAAAAGGGAGGAAGTACATGAGTCTTCAGTGAAGAATCTTAACGTCTCTGCTGCACGGTTGTTGCTTTTTTAAGCCCATACTGCTGTAGTGCTATACTTTGTAGTGCAGTAACCTTCATGAATGACCTTAAACCATTTCCTTGGGAGTCTTGAGGTAAAAGCTTTAAAGTGAGGTGGGGGATACTGGCATTTGTCTGAGGGCTCTGTATCTTTATAATGACACCATAGCACAGTAATAATGCCCACGCCTGTCTCCATGCTTCATACCTGAGAGCAGTGGTGAAATCAAGTCCTCTCCAGATAATTTACTGACTTTACTGGTAGAATATTTTTAAGTGTGTCTGCAGTGAAGTATGGAGGGGGTGGGTGTTAATAAATATGTTATACATAAAACATGAAGGCATTCACCTGCCTATTGTGCAGTTTGAAAAGGCTGTACATCAACTCCAGGACTCTATGGACATTTGTCAAATTGAAAGTATAACCCTTGCTTTCGCTGTGCTGGTGTGAGGGAAGAAAAACCCAAAAAACTCTCACTTTTGCTTCAGTTCTCAGATTTTATCAGCTAAAAATCATGTAGTCAAGCCTTAACACCATATATATACTCCTTGACTATATAAAATTTACCAGGTCTCTAGACCAAAATGTCATTAATACATTTAGTACAAGTGGTTGACAGCATGTGGAGTATTTGAGGTCTTTATGTATCATTTAATAAGACTTTCAGGAGAGCAAGAACTTTGCTGTAAATTATCTAGAGAGAAATATTCTCAACAATGACATTATAAACATACTGTACTATACACAAAACCAGATTTAAGCTTTTCTTTTACTGTCTGATTAAAGATGCAACTGAGAGAGGAGCTAAAATTGGAATAATGTGAGTATTTTATATAGACTATAGTGGATTCAAGTATTTTTGATTGACAGAATTTTCTGATTTCGTTGAGTGTATCATTCACAAAAGCACATACACAAAGCACACAGGTTTACTTGAGTACACTCTTTAGACAGTCTTTTCAGTTTTTTTGATGGTAACAATACCACCACTGACCGAAATACTCTTAATAGACTGTACTGAACTGTATGCCCAACCACATAAGAAATCAGAACCTCTGAAGTCATGAAGTTGCAACACTTTTAGTATTAAACACAACAGAAAACATTATGAGCTACAAAGTCTTTATTCACTACATCATTATTGCTCTAAGCATTAGATATCTATAACTACAGATCACCTTGACTAAAGGCCATTAACAAAGATTCACCAAAACCTTCTGTCAGTTTTACATCTCGCCTACTCGTACAAATAACAAGCTGATGGCCTTGGGCAACTTAAAGCAGTTTTGCTTATTAGTGCACTCCCACTCATTGAAAACAAAAGATGTAACACAAAGAGGAAAGATTTTAGTAAATGGAGAACAAAGACAAGCACAGCACACGCCAAGTTTACATTTCCTGAAAAGTGACTCTACCAAAATTCAGTGAGCAGGTGTAGTGGATATATTTTAAGGGTAATGTGTCTTAAAAAGGCCAATATGTTCTATAGTTATTGTGATCCTAATTATTCTTTTAAACAGCCGAATCTGAAATCTGGTTTAACCCTCCTGTTGTGTTCGAGTCAAGGAAGGGAGGAAGAAGGAAGGAAAGGAGGGAGGGAGGGAGGAAGGAGGGAAGGAAGAAAGGGAGATGGAGGAAGGAAGAAAGGAAGGAAGGAAGGAAAGGAGGGAAGAAGGAAAGGAAGGAAAGGAGGAAAGAAGGAGGGAAGAAAGGAAGGAAAGGAGGGAGGAAGAAAGGAGGAAGGAAGGAAGGAAAGGAGGGAAGAAGGGAAGTAAGGAAAGGAGGAAGGAAAGGAGGGAAGAAGGGAAGGAAGGAAAGGAGGAATGAAGGAGAGAAGGAAAGAAGGAAGGAAGGAAGGAAGGAAGGAAGGAAGGAAGGGAGGGAGGGAGGGAGGGAGGGAGGGAGGGAGGGAGGAAGGAAGGAAGGAAGGAAGGAAGGAAGGAAGAGTCAAAACAGATGGGTCAATTTGACCCGGGAGCACAACAGGAGGGTTAATTGGCCAGTTCTGTCATACAAATCATAGAAACTTTAAAGTTTATAGCTGTTATTTTTTATCATCACAATATATCAAAGCTGTAATGTCAAAGATGACGTTCGTAGTGATGAACCTACAGAAAATTATCAGCAAGTCTGCAGTTCCTCTCAGCGCCTTCATAGAAAGTTTCAGCTCATTGTTTAGCTGTCCAGACCTCTCAACGCACTCACTGCTTTTTCTCTGAAAACAGCTGTGGCCATTTTTGGCTTTAAATTCACCATAAACCCATAGCTTGTGACAATAGAGGAGCATTTAGCAGCTACAGAGCCAAATATCAAAAACAGCTAAAGGAGAGTGAATGTTATTATATTATATAATGTTGAACTTACATCAGGTGCACATGATTGATAATGTTGCTCCATAATCAATCAAATTTTAAATGAGCAACTGTTTGCTAAGTTCATATCAACTTAAGAAATGATGATATGACCGTGTTGTGTTCACAACTTGTTTCTGCTGTCCTCAAGTGGCCAAAAAGGTTTAAGTGATTGTTTGCTACAGTTACCTGATTTGTGACCTGGCTTGCATTTGGTTGAGTTGTGAACAGCTCAAGCAAAGAATGATCTTCTCTTCTCAAATAGTTTAATTCAAATAGTTTTACTGGCTTAGATAAGCAAAACTTTCCAGTATTTCACAATAGACAAGACTACAAGTCTACAGTCATGCTAGTAGCATTAAAAGGCTTTACTTGGGCAGAGAAGTGTGTGCTTTGAGCTAAATGCTAACATTTACATGCTAATGTTCTCACAGTGACAATGCTAACATGAAGACGTTAAGCAGGTACAAAAATGGTGAAACTAAGATGTTGACCATCTTCATTTAGCATGATAACATGACAACAATTGCTAATAATTGGCACTGAACACAAAGTACAGCTGAGGCTGGTAGGAACATCATTACTTTTTAAAGTATTTGGATATAAACTTAAGTATTGGACAAATTAAACATTTTATCTGATGATGGTACTACAGGAAAGGTTAAAAGATCACCATAGTAATTGCAATTCATCCTCAAATGAATCTCAAAGAATCCATCCCTGTTGAGACATTTCACTCAATACCACAAATGTCAACCTCATGGTGGCACTAGAGGAAAAGTGAGGAGATCATTAGAGTGCATAATCTGGAAATCAGTGTTTCCAAACAATCGAATGTTTGTACAAAATTTCATTGCAACCCATCCAATAGTTATTGAGATATTTCAGTGTGGACCAAAGTCGCAGACTGAACAACATTTCAATCTCTAAAGACATGCTGCTAGTGTAGCTAAAAACAAAAATCACAGACAAGTCAGGAAAATAATGTGTTGCAGAATTATTTATGATCTTGTTAATCATCACAGCCACTTATATTTATCTTGTGACTCATTCATGGGAGTCATGTTGTCACTCAGTGTGTACCAATGTACATTACAAAAATAGGCTACACCTGATATCACGGTTCGTGCTTTCTCTAAAATATTATACTGTACATAAGACAAAAAATAGGGTGTGCATGAGGCATCTCATTTTTGTGCATCCATGTGTGTCATACCTGCTTTGCATGCACACCAGTGTGAGTTCAGGAGTGTGTCCTGCAGCCTTACAGTGAGTGCCGTGCTGTGCCCATCTGGCCTTTGGATGCTGTTGTACCGGGCAGACAGACAGCCGAGCCCCCACTGCAGCTGTGACACACTGACGAGAAGAGCAACCACACTACTTTAAGTGTGTGTGTGGGAGTGTGCTTGTTTGTATGTGTGTGTATGTGTGTGTGTGTGTGTGTGTGTGTGTGTGTGTGTGTGTGTGTGGAGGCATGCAGACGGTGTTAGATCTTCACCGCACCCGTGAAAAGGCTGCGTGAGTAATTGTCGCTGCTCAACTCATCTCCCCACGTTGAACTGCCTACGGGAGAGGAGAGCTCAGAGGTTGCATATGTACTTCACCAACAGTGCAGACATATTCAGGAAGTGAGCATATTTATCACACTGCTAGCATGAATGTACACAGAGAAGCATCTGTGACTGCGGGGAATTGATTGATGCTGATTTGTCCTCTGTGTTATCTGCGCTGGGACAGAATTTAAATGACAATGCTGATTGCATGTGTAACGAATTACGCAGGCTACATCAGAATACATGTCAAAACCAAATGAGACATGAAAGAAATATTGTGTACAAGCAGGAAATATGATGCAATAAAAATTTAGTGCCTGTACAAATGTTCCATTTAGGGCTTAGCTAAATTTAACATTCATCTGCAAGGCCATGTCTTCATCTCTGCCCTGTAGCCCCAGTCTGTGATGCAATGTCCTCATGCTGTGCACTACATCCTGTGTCTGCTCAATTACACAGCTCTCTGTAGGTGTGTGTGACCAGCCTTTTTTGAAACTTTTCCTCCTATTACTTGAAGCGCTGTAGCCAGGCAAAGGCAGGATGAGTAATAAGCTGGTGCTTCAGTGTTTGCTTGGCATATTATTATGATTATGTGTGTGTGTTTGTGTGTGTGTGTAGGTTGGACAGTCCCACATCCGCAGGCTTGGACAAAGGTTGATGACAAACGAAAAATCAACCGAAGCAGGAGCAAAAACAAAGTGATATAGAGAAGCACAGGAGTGGATTAGTGGTGACTATGGATGAAAGGAGGCGAAAGGAGGGGAGAGTGTTGGATACCAGATGAAAATTGGAAAGGATGGAGGGATGGAGGTCTACAGGGAGCCTGTAGACCCAGAGGAAGGAGGGAAATGTGTGGGCAGAGTACAAGGAGGAGGGGGAGGCAGAGAGGAGGCATCTGCCTGCGCCCGTGGACTGATCTATGGGGAGTGAAGGAAGGATGAAGAAGTAAATAAAGACGGGAGAGACCAAAAGGCGAGGCTAAGCAGCACCAACAGGGACTCTGAGGGAAAGACAGAAGCAAGGAGGAAGAGTGGAGACAGCTTGGAGGGACACTCTCTCTCTCGCTCTCTCTCTCTCTCTCTCTCTCTCTCACACACACACACACACACACACACACACATAAAATTCCTCTTGGATGTGGGCAAGAGACCATATTTGCTGGAGTAAATAGAAATACAACTGGGAGGCTTTCTGAGCATACAGTACGTGTGTGCGTGATTACACACAATTCTTTCTTACAACAGTGTTTACATAAACAGGAAACATGCAGTGCAGTGGCTACAGGCCTCGAGCAGCTTCTGACTTCTTGCATTATGTCAAACCAGCAAATCGTTGAAGCTAGAAGTAGAAAGGTATGCGGCTGGACAGTTTCCGTTGGGAATAACCAGTGATTAAACAAACTGGCTTGGAAGAAACTTTTTTGACCCTTTGACTATTTTGAGTTAAGATGGTACCAAGGGGTAGCAGTGCATATCAGCAGTTACAGTATAGTTGTTGCAATTTTCTGTAATGTACTAAAAGTAGTGGAAGAGGTAGACTGGAAGGCAATGTAAAAAATGAGCAAGACTTAAAATTAGGTTTTGTTAATGTTTCATGAAGTAGTAGATTAATTTAACATGGCTGTAAGGCCTTAAAGCGTACTGTAGGTTCAGTTTTTTCAAGGTAATACCATACGCTGTCTACGTGTGTTTGTTGTTGTCCATTGTGGAGTATATCCTGGAGCGTTACTGGTGGGAGGTTTTTGTTTATGTTTACATGATATTATTGTATTTTTTAATGTATTTATGCTGTTAGATGTCAATGGTGTGTCTGAATAATTCCATAAGGGATGGTTCATGTAAATGACCAGACACGAAAATAAAAACATTCACTCATTTATTCATTCATTTATTCATTCACTAGCATATATATATATATATGTATATATATATATATATATATATACATATATATACACATACATAGATATAGATGTATATATATACATATATATACACATACATAGATATAGATGTATATGTATGTGTATGTATATGTGTATATATATATATATATATATATATATATATATATATATACATATATACACACACATACATGCATACATACATATATTACATACATACATACATACATACTGTACAAGGAGAAGGAGTGCAATGCAGTGTTCCATCAACAATCTGCTCAAATGAAAAAAATACGAAAATGCAACTCAGTCATATTGATAAAACCACATGTAATTGGTTTCCTTCAACCCTGCCACAAATATTTAAGTAATCTGCTGTCTGAACATGCTGTAAAACTGCATTTAGATCCTTACATGAATCCCCATTTAAACCCAAGCAAATAAACTTCTCTGAGGCAGCTCCATCATACTGGAGTTTGATAACCACACTGGGCCAACAAACTCCATCAGTCATTTTTGGGTTTTTTTTTCAGTAATAGATTTAATAATAAATTCAAAAAGCCAATACAGTTGCCTGTTATTCTGACCCACTTTCTGTTTTCTCTGATATCCTGTCCATCACATCACTTGTCACAGCTACAGACAGCCTGCAGGGACAGAAAAAAACCCTTGAACCCTTCAATGATTATATCTGACCTGCCCACACTTCACTTGTTTTTCACTACAACACACATAAAAGTTAAATAAAACTGACTGCATGTTTCAGTCCTCTTACAGTGAGAGGTCAGGGGCAGCGCCACACTTGAGAGACGGTCCCTAGCCTTTCAGAGTTGAGGGTCAACGCCTCCCAATAGGGATGTGGAATATCTCCCTAACTCTGCACACATCGCTGAGTCACACAAACAACCCCAGCAGCTTCTTGCCAATGTCAGGGACACACAGGGCATACAAACACCCACAGCAACAGCAGGGAGAGGAACCAAGAGAGACGCAAATTTGTGACAGATCTACGACTAAACGCAACCACACAAATATCGCATTTAATTCTTTCTGCATAAGTGTACAAGTCTGTGCAACTGACAGCTGGATGGGTGAGCTGAGCTGGATCCAGAGCAACGGGAGACTTCAATGAAATAATAAATAATTGATTGTTGCCTGGCAATAAGAAAGTAGCAGGTGTGTGTGTGTGAATGCTGCTCGTAGTATATGACTCCAGCTCAGGCCAGCACAGTATGAATTCATTAATTAAATCAAGGCTTCAGAACTACACCAAACCCTGCAGATGAGAGTACATCCCCCTGCTAGGTTAGCTAATTAAATAACAGCAATTATTTATAAGACAGTCATGAAGTTGAATTAATGTTTAAAGAAGGGGTGTAGAACGAATGAGTACAAGATTTATTGTAGTGTTAGAGAAAGAAGGGAGACATTGAGCTGAAAAACTGTGATCATACTTGAGAGAAAGGTTGTACTGTTGTGGGTGACAGAAACATAAATGAAATTAAATAGTACTAGAATTACGGCTGAAGCTCAAGCATAATACACAACAGCTGAGATCATCCATCACACAAAGCGAGTTGAGGCAGCAAATGAAGGTACAGGTGAAAATCAGTCACAGATTGGTGCTTGAATAAAGGTGAGGTTGGCAGAAATGAGGTGACGGAGGAAGAAGGAAGGATGGGATGCAACAGAATAAACCGCCAGAGCAAAGAACAAATTAAATTATTTTTAATGACACAACCTCACTGTCACGTCAAAAACGATTTGTCCAGTGCTGCAACAGACTGGCAGCTCCAGGTCATCATCATCATCATCCTTGTCTCCTTCACTTCCTCGCTCTCTTTCTCTCTCTCTCTCTCTCTCTCTCACACGCGCCCACACACACATAAACACACACAACCATCACACAACAAGTCTGAGCAGGCAGATGCTGCATTTATTAAAAATGGTTTTGAATATTGCACCGCTTTGAAAAGACTGTAAACAAATATGATTCTTTCATTGCATCACACTGACTTGTGTTGACACAATCTCACCAACCACGCACAGTTGGATGTTTATTTTCAAGCAACATGAAATCATGCATCATATTAAATCAGATGGGTGGAGCATTCATTTTAATCTCAGGACACACAAAAATTCAGAGCTCAGCTGTACAGAGAGAGGACGACATGTTGCTTACACATAGGGGAACTGACAACAAATGACTTATTAGGTTTAAATTAAGTTTAGTCACTGGGTTTCCCCTTTAATTGCATCTTTCAGGATATTTGATGTGCACATTTTGCAGTATATATATGACGCAGCTGCACAAACCTCTGCCACTAGTCAAAAAACAAGCTTGACAATTGGCTCAATGGGACTCCATCAGTGCAGGATCTGCTTTACACTGCCAACAGTGTTTGTCTGGAGTTGGCAAAAGGAAGCAGTCTCTCCAGTGAACATAAATCAAGTTTTACTTATAGATTGGGTTTTTATTAATGTGGCTCCTAGACATGTGACTTGATGATCTCACTTTTTTAATGTGTAATTGAGATGCTCGGCCTCCGTCAATGCAAATTCAAACAAGTCATCTCTGTGTTATTTGCACCATCTGTTCTTGCTGATACACAAGGCATACTGTACAGGCCTTCCACTGGGATTTACACTGCACCACTGCAGTTTAACTCACACATATTAATTACACTCACCATTTCTGCACTCAACAGACTCAGTGTCTAACCTACCTGCTGTCAAAAATGGAGTCAACTGAATTTGATGCCTCTCCTAACTACTATAGAAACTTCTCTTGTTGATACAAACAGCCTATTTTGCATTCTCTGTGCAATTTACACACTAAATAAACACTTTTTCTATTTCTTGTATCATATCTTCATTTGTATTCATGCATCTTGACACATATAGTTTCGTTTTAAGGATGTTTTTGTCAATAATTAATGAAGCAATTGTCTCTTGTGTTTGATGTTTGGCTGCCCTTCTGATTGGTTGTTAAAGGCTGTGTCTCTAGGATAAAAATGTTGCTCTTTCATTTTGTGAATTTGAAAAATTACAAAATTGTCTCAGAGGGCAGTACAGTCTGTGCAAATTATGACACCCTTTATCCTTATTTTAAAAAATGTTTACAAAAAACCACACAAAAAAAACCTTTAACAGGAAACAAAAAGACAGATACATTTTCCAGGACAGACATGTAATAGGTGCAGTGAAGAAGAAACAGAAGGAGAAACAGAATTACAGTATTTAGTAAATAGTGTCAGAAGTCAGGCACACCACAAGACCTAGTCCTCCTAAGGACACTTTGACAAAGAAACATGGACATAATGAGCACATGTGCTGATGAAGACTCTTGCTGTGCATTTGGGCTCAAGCACAGGTTCCCATGTTCCTCTCTGTTTGCTGGCCGGTGTGCCACTGGGGCAGTCAATGAGCAATGTGAAGCTCAGCCAAGCGCTTGATCTGCTGCCCACAACATCATGGTGGAGCAAGTCTGGGCATGCAGCCAGGTCTTGAACAAAGTGCCTAGCTGTCAGGGCCACCCTGAGTATGCTCCAGAGGCCGTCTGTAGGTGGGCTTTCTGTTGTCCCTTTAAAAACGAGTAACTGAACAGGCATGGGTAATATTTGATTTGAGTTGAAGCTTGTGTGTGCTTAGAGTGAATTGAGGCAATCTTGCATTTAACACTGACTGAGCATAAGTATAGATAGATAGATAGATAGATAGAGATATTGATTACTTTTTAGCTCATTTTTTTGGATCTTAGTCCCCCTTAAATGCATGTCTTAAAACAGTGAGTAGATGTGTGTGTCCAGACAGAGCCATCTGTTCCGATCTATACGTAAAAGGTTTATTGTCAAATTGTAACATGTCTGCTTTGCAAAGTTAAATTATGCTGGGCCATGCCCATAAAATTAACAGAATAAATATTGAAAAGGTTAAAATGAGAGAATTTATGAGTGGACTTCAGCCAACACTTACAAAACTTGGGTAAATGTGTATGAGCTTCTTCCTGGAGGCAATCGTAGAATAAATCTACATCGCTTTACTCGCAGACTCCAAAGGAGAACTTTTTCAGACAAACAACCCATATAGGCTACTCGCCAGGCTGAAGCCTCTACTCCCATTTTATCAGTCGGTAATGACAGAACTGTCTGTAGTTGTCACCCAGAGAAGACACAATAGTCTTGATTAATCCATCCCTTCTCTCCTCTGTTCTCCTAATCCAATCTCAAGTCCACTCAGTCTCTTTTTCCCCCCCTCAATCTTAACAAATGGACTGTCCAATCTAGAGAGAGACAGAGAGAGAGAGAGGGTTGAGGACTTACAGAAAACAAAACGATGTCAGAGTCAGCTATTGATGAATGCCTGAAGGCAGCGAGCAAACCCGGACTGCAGAGAGATGGAAGAAAAGAGAGATATCGGGAGGAAGAGACAAGGGGAGAGAAAAATAACTTTGTCGTCTCTAAAAGTGAGTGTGGCTGAGGAATGGTGTGGAAAATGTGATCACAGTTTCAATTTGAAGCTGTCAGGGGTAAATAAGGAGTGTGGCTGGAAGGCATAGAGGGTAGGATTACTGAGCCCGCTTTGCTGCAGCTCATTTCCACCTTTGCTACAAAAACCCCCCTCCCAAAGAGTGAGAGACTTAAACTGCTTAATGCTAGCAGGAGGAAGGATAAGCCAACAAATATATACGTACATAGATCCAGTATTTAAAATTCCAAATGCCAAATACGTTGCGATGAAAACTCATGAACTAGATGTGGATTATGAGGAGAACTGTGCATCTGTTCAGGCTTGTGCATCTGCGCTTCCTCTTTCAAACACTCAGCTGCTAAGAGTGATGTCACTCTCTACAACTTCTTACCCAAGACAAAAATAACTTCAACACTAATGTAAAATATGCAGCCTGTGGAATGTGTCACAGGGGATTGTGGGAACTTGGTCGTAGTGATATTGAGAAGCAGGTTAGAAATCATCAGAACGCTTAGTGAGGGAGCTGAGGAGAAAAGCATTTCTCTGTTACAATTTTAGTCTTTACTGTCGGCAAATCCTTGGTTCCTCATATTTGAATGCGTGAGGTCAAGCGTGATATAGAAATGCACATACAAAATCGGGCATTAACATAGCGCTTGCATGCGAACACACACAGCTGGAGGCGGCAGTTGCTCATAAAGACTCCCCTGAGCATTCTATTGCATCTATTTAGGCTTATTCAGATAAGCATGTTATATCAAAAAAAGGAAAAACCCAAGCAGAAATAATGTTCCTAAACTAAATTATACAGTCAACAATATCCCCAGAGTACATAAACTATCTTCAGCCTCTGGCCATATTTGCTTCATATACGCAATAAGAAGAGAAGCATTTTCTTTCCTGTTTGTTAGGAAACATTTGTAACACAGAAATAACAATGAACTACAGGCAGTAACATGTTGTAGAAATCCCTAGCAGAAAACTTCATTTTGGAGCCTTGATTACAATTCTGGGACATTTATTGAATGATAAGTGGTTATGTGTGTATGTGTGTGTTGTCCATATTTAATGTGGCATCAGATCAGCGAGTTCACACAATAGCCTCCCACAATGTATGCAGATTGAGGCACAGCGGAGGATAGTGGGTGGATTAGAAAACTCTGGGGTTATGTTTCTCTTTGCTGTGGTTTCCAGCCAGTTTTAACAGCTCAGACAAGAGGAATCTAAATCACTGCAGATGATACAAGCAAATGAACCATGGTAGATACAATAAAAACCAATTAGATAGACACAAAGGAAGACATTTTCCATGCTGTGGCTTCATTGGAGTGACAAAAAAAAGTGTTATCAGTAAGTGTACATTTCAGAAATTGGATTTTTTTTTAATGTACTTAAAGAGAGCGCAGAGATCATGTTCTCCCAATGGCCTCTGCTGCATTACTCATACAATGTACTGCTGCAACTGATACATATACACAGCTATATTTATATGCAGTATGTCTCACTCAAGAGGAAAAGTATTCATGAACCCTCAATGGAGTCCACAAGTCTTCTCATTTGCATATCACACACACCGATGGTCAAGAATCTTGCTGACCATTGCTCCATTTTACTTTAAGCTTGTTAGAGCTCAGGCCAAGAGAGCCGATTAGGATGGGTGGCCAGTTGAGTTAAGCTGAGTGCTGCCTGCAATGCACACAGTTCACATAAACAGCACCACAAAATGTCAGGAAGCGAGAGGCAGAGATAAAGAGTGCACACAGGGAGGGAGTGTGGTGGGGGGATTACAGAGTGGGGAAAGATGGGTCCATCCCTATAAATCAAGACTTATGCAACAACTGAAGGTGAATATAGAAGGTATCACAGCAGGGCACTGCGACAAACTAAACTCAATCAAGTGATGCTGGTTTGGTAAGAAGTTATTTCAATCTAATATTATAGCCAAAAGTGCATTTCAGAGACAGAGAGAGATGGGAGTAAAGACAAAATATTGTGTTCTCATTGTACTCCCAGTCACGCTCTCTGTCACCGCATTGTTCTCATTTCCTACTTATTTTTAGACTTGTCAAATGGCCTGTGCATTGGTGCCTCCAGGTATCAGAGGACCACCTCATACCCAGGAGTTCATCAGTCCTGCTCACATGCCTCTGGCTACTCTCCTCATGCTTTTTATGTTATGTAAGGAGTCTGGAGCCAAGCAGCACATCCACAGTTGCCAAGTGCTGTTCCTGCTACGAATGCTACTAGGTTACTCTCATGCCACATTCCTCTTTTTCTCTATACAGACCAGTTTTCAAAAGCACACACTAACCCCTAACAAGTCTCAGTGCTCACTCTGGATGAAACCTTCTTTACATTTTTGTGTGGCATACCTCCCCTCTGTCCTCTCTTCCACTAAAGGATATTCAAATTCAAATAATAAAAAAATGGAGGCAGAGCTGACACTCTTTTTCTAAAGCTCCATCAGCGTGGGTGCACAGCAATGAAGAGGCCAAATGGGCTATTGCCCTTCATGGCCTTTCGCAGTTAAATCAATCACACTGCTGAAGAACCTTTTGAAGGATTGGAGGTATAAATTCACTGTGGCTAATAACCAATAGCCAGACAGCCAAGGTGAGGAGTAATAAAAACCCAAACTCTGTGGTCTCCAGACAGCAGAGTTTCTAAAGAAATATGTCGCCGAAACAGCACGACTAAGTGGAAATGCTATTTTCTGTGGCCTGAGGCCCTTTGAGTTGTCTCAACCTTGAAGTACTGCTGAGTCTATGAGGTGTTACCTTCTGGTTTAATTTCCTGTTGCATCTCCAGTCACAGATATCATCAACACTGACAGCAGCCTGAGGAGCTCTGCAGGAAACATTAATATAGAACTTTAATCAATAAAATAAACATGTGCGCATGAACCCAGAGATCTACATACAACATCTATGCTTTCAACAAAGTCTTGTTCTGTGTCATTGTTTGCTCTGCAGCCATGAGGAACATTCATATTTGAAATGAGCTGAAGCACTGATGGCCAAGTGTCCAACAAACTAAATTCCTGCAGCCATGAAGCATGTACTTTATCTTTGGTGTGTGTGTGTGTGTGTGTGTGTGTGCGTGTGCGTGTGTGCGTGTGTGTGTGTGTGTGTGTGTGTAGACTCTGAACAAGGACTGCAATAATTCTGTCTGAAAAGATGACAAATCTCATTTGTGCCACTGGGCACATCAAAGACACAGGTTTTGGGTTTGACTGTGTGTGTGTGTGTGTGTGTGTGTGTGTGTGTGTGTGTACGAGGTCTCTCTGTGACTAAGAGGAAGCTTAATATTCACTCTGCATGTTATCACTGCTGTCACTCAGCTGTGGCTGGCACATTCTCAAAAAGCACAGGACTACATGGAGCTGCGGGGGGAAAACATAATGACAAACAAAACGGCAGCAGACAGTGAGCCACTGAGAACAACATCACCAAAAACAGCCTCAATATTTAGGAGACACAGGACAGAAAAAAAATGTGTAATGTCCGCAAGATACAGGTCACCTTAGTGCAAAATGAATACTGTTATCAAAGCGAGAAAATCTGAAGCTCCAGCAAAATCCTGTGCAGTGGATGCTCAGCCTCCCACCCTTTTATTTATCTGCCCTACATTCTGCAGCATCATCAATAACAACTCGCATTTGGCAACATGTTTCCCTTCATGAGAAACAGCAAAAAGAAATGTGAGTTACTAGGCGGGTGGTAGGCTAATTGGTATTAGTCTCTATGCTGCAACAGATAGTATTTACTGGCAGCAGGAAAATGGGGATTTTGAAGGATTCAAGCTGTTGATGGTCTAAAACACCCTGGCGTGATCAAGAGTAAAATATGTAAGAAGTGTGGCCTTCGGAAATGAGGCAAGAATATCACAATCCAGGACTCACATCAAAGAACCAGCTGGTCTCCTCACTACACTTCATTACACATGAAAAAACTGTCCAACAGACTCAAGCATTAGAGATCACAGACATTATGGATAATCGTTATTTCTCACACCTGAGATCGAAGTATGTGCTTTCAAAGTAGTCCCAAGATGAAATACTTCAACTCAGAGACTAATGATGTACAGGGAGACTTATAGAGTCCCCGAAAGAGTTTCCTTTTATGTAGGTCTCCAAAACAATAATTCTTTTACAGTATATTTTCTTTCGCATTTACTCAAATTCTGTACTAAATTATAATTTTGATGTACTACTTGTAGGAGAATATTGTGCTTCTTACCCCTCTAGATTATTTTGACAGTTATACTTTGCAAATCTAAGGCTCTGCACATACATACACAGTTGTTTTCAAGTTTTCAAGATAGTTAGAGCTTTATTCGGGTGCAAGTTGGGTGGAGCTATGCAGAAAGAAGTTAACTGAGTTGGCCCACCCCATAAGGTACAACAAAATCAACAGAAGAGTGAAGGAGGTGTCAATCAAGTCGTAAGAAGAGATCTAATTATCAGACAACTTGTGTGTACAGGAGCTTTATGGTTTTACATCCAAAATATATGTTCACTGTAAAACATATGATACGTTATTATACCAAACAGTAGAATAAGTAGTTTGAATCTGCTCTGCCTCAGCCAGCCTCAACATAAAAATGTTGCTTTAATTACCATTAATATTTGAATGTTTCATCAGTAATACATTAATAATATATAAAAATGTATGATGCATGATGAGTACTTTTAGTTTTGATATTTTTAATTAAATTGTCCAACTTTTACTTATTTGTTATGTTACTTTTGGTTGTGTTGTCTTACTTTTAAAGAAATCATCTGAATATTGATTTAATGCATTCATGCATTTCCTTAGGCAAAATGAGCATCAAATCTGATTCAAGATATATTGAGTCATCTGTTGCTATCACCTCAATCTGTTCTATACCTCACTAAATTCTGTGTGTTTTAATACAATCTACTGTGCTGTTAATTCTGACAACAGGTACTTTAAATCTGTCAGAGCAAACAATCATTCAAGTGTTCACTACATAATGTATAAAGTAATTTGATGCACTTTGAATGGCAGCTAACTTCTGTTCATGTTATAAATCAATTATTACAGTCATCCATCTTAACAATATGTGAGCAGGTGGGTGCACTGTTGGCAGCAGTGGAGGGATCGGTTGGCTCCCAATCGTCACTTGAGGCATATAAATCCTCTGAGCCCGTTTCTTGGAAACGGAAAAAGACACTGCTATGGTTGACTGGCAGCGCTGTGCTGAGCTACAGCAACAGTCACACAAACTACATGCTCTGTGTCATGTAGCTGAGACCATAGAGCATCCGCTTGCACGACTGCACCAAATATAAGATGTTTTGTTTTCATCCCAAACCAACCATGTTCTCACCAGACCCTTTTAGAGCAGCAGCTCCCCTCAAAACACAAACAACCACCTGCATGTAAACTCATGAAAACAACACACAGTTAATTTCCCTGATCAGCTGAAGTCCCTCCTCCTGAAAGTAAAGCATATTAAAAAATGAGCTGATGACATGAATGTTTGGGATGAAAACCTACTGAGAAATGGAAATGTAGAGACCAGAAGCACAGCTGCAGATACTGATACTATAAGGTGGAAAGTACCAAAGTGTATTTATTCAAAAGCTGTGCCTGCTGTCAGTCCAGTTTTGAAATTCTGACGCATTTTTTTCCAAGTTGGAAGATTTTATACTTTTGAAGTTTTGACTTTGAGACTTTCTCACTCTGACATGAGACTATCTCACTCTGACTCATGACATGGCCAGCATTTTTATAATTTAAGGTACTTTCTAGTGCAATAAAAACAGTTTTTTCAACACTGTGTATTTTATTTGATTGCACTTATTTCCACATTTCTTCATCATCAAGATTTTGTGAATAAAAAATATTTTATAATATTAAAACATCACAGAGAAAAGTAGAAGAAGACTTGTATACCTTTAGTGAAAACTGTAGAATAATGAACTTCTGCTATCTGAAGGTGTTCAATTTAAATTTGAATATCAAGAATTTCGCATTTAGGTTTGCAGCATTTGGTAGACGTTCTTAAGCAGCTTACAGCTCAATATTCACCATTAATTCACCAACAGATCAAGTGAACGTGTTGTTGTAAGTGAAAGTGTGCCACATTTATAAGCTTAAAATAATTCTGCAGTGCATATTTCCATTTCAATACATTTTTATTACATATTTTAGAAGTCACTGTATGATTTGTATGAGCACAAACTCAGCTTATTTAATGTTGGAGACAATCTTTCAGAATATTGAAATTCCAGAAAAGAATCACCTGATAATCAGATTGAATTGCCACATTGTCTCACTTTAATTATTATATTGTATATTCTATGAATCTCTGAACTAATCAGAGATGGTGCAGAAGTCTGAAAACAGCAGCATCAGACTTTAAATAAACAGGATCTGTCATGGCTCACTGTGATGAGCAAGATGTTTCCAAACAGTCTTCCACAACTCCACCAGAGGGCAACAATGTGCCAAAAGTTACATATTTCAGCCTTGAGATTGCTTTAAAAAGTGGTGCAAACCTGAATGAGAAAACTTCAAAAATGCATGAAAAAAACTTTTAATTGAAGCTCAAACTGCCTTGTTAACAACATAACCTGATCTTGACAAACTAAGTCTGTGTCAGCCTATCCAACCTTGCGTATTCATACTGGCTCACTGTTAATAGAAAGTTACAGAAATCCTCCATCTGGTGTGAACAAATTCATCTGCAGCTCCTAATAGTTCCTGAACTGAAACATGCTGCATACTCTTACCGTCTCTCGCTGTCTGTCTGCACTCTTATGCCAATCATCAGTGTCTGGACCATGGCCCAGAATAGCATCATAAATGTGTAAATGGATTTGCTTACCGGCATCAGCGGGGGCTGCCTGTCCAGGGCCCTGCACAGTTTTCAGGTTGTCTCGGCTGTGAGTCAGATGTGTTACCGACCTCCTGACAGACAAGGACATTCACTGATAGCATGCAAAGCCTTTAAATCCTCCTGGATTGATCAAGGAGTGCAGTGAGACAGAAAACACACTCATCCAGATGAGAAGCTGAAGTGATTATGCCTGGAAGCTCTGGTGTAACTTGAGGATAGACTGACCTGTGATAGTTGAACATACAATTATTATATAGAATATTTGATCAAGATAAGAATGAATACCAAATATCAAATAAATATCAAAATAAATGCACCTGATTCTGTCTTGCACTGTCTGACACTTCCATCAAAATTTGACTTCCACACATTTTTCCTTCTGAAACTTTTGAGAGCCCCCACTGTCATCGTCAGCATCATCAAAGTGTGTGACTAACTGAAGGCTGCGTCTGTCCGCTTCATTTTTCATGCCTCCTTTCCTGCTCCACTTCTCTGAAGATGATGGATGCTCTTGAAATCTACGGGGACAGCTGGTTATTAGTCTGGGGGTAAAGCGAAACACTGCGTGACTGTGCTGTCGGGGGGGTTGTATGAGCATGTGTGTGCAGAAAGAAGGTTACATTGGAAAAGTAAGAGGCAGTGGAGTAAGTTTGAGCGCTTCTGTTGGCTGACATTACAGAGTCACATTGTAATGCAGCAGATAATAGCTTGCAGGTCAGACTGTGGGCCTGGGGAGCAGCTGGCACCTGCTGCCAGTCATTCAAGGTAACAATAAGTCCATGTCACCGAGTTGAGGCTTTGCAGTGTGTCAAGCCTTTGGATGTGGGTGCTTGTGGGGGAGATTTAGTAACAATCTGTGCTGCATCAAAACTTGTATTTCTCACATGAATCTGGTATAACTGTGACATGATATGAAAGTGACTGCTGCCTGCAACATCACCACCCTGCATCTGAACGGATCACCTCAACCAATCCCTCTGCATGCAACCATCCATTACAGAACAACAAGACCGCCGCTGCCTCCACTGCATGAAGCAGACTACCTTTGTTCTACAGCACACCTGGGACCGAGCATGAAATTTATGGCCCCTTCCCGACGCCGTGTTTTCACCTTGCAGTTGAAAGGCAAAGACAGAGCTCCTGGCTTATAAAGCGATCTCCAGCTGGCTACAAAAAGCAGATATAGAGGTCGATGCTCTCTCTAGCGCTGCCTCGACTGAGCAGTCTACCCTTCAAACGTTCAGACAGCCATGAGAACCCCCAGAGACCAACAGTTCCTGTTCTGTATCCAGCTCTCACTGCTGCTGCTGCTGCCCTTCCCACACACACACACACACACACGCACACGCACACATCAAGCATCTAATTCACACCAATGTGCTCTCTGCTGCTTCAGTGAGGCGGCGTCTGCCTTTGCACCACAGCATCAGGAGGGGAAAAACATCTGAGAGGAAAAGAAAAAAGGAAGTCACAAAGTTCGCTGTCAAAACAACCTCAAGTGTTTTCAAGGAATTAATTGAGGGCAGCTGGATTTTCGTGTCAGCAACTGAATTATTTACCATTTATAAGGCAGTTGATCTCTGTCACTTGCACATACAGGGAGTAAACATATTAAAACAGATACTGCATGATACAAGAGACCAGCAGGATACAAACTGTTTAACGATGCTTGAAAAGTTTTTAACGAGGCAGCGACATCAATGATTTTTAACTTCTAAAAAGTAAAAAAAATCGAGACAATATACACTGTACAAAGAAACAAAGAGTCACAGAAGTCACAAGTTGACTCTCACCAACACCAACACTTACTGAAGTTCTCAAAAACTTCAGCTGAGTTGACTCAACACTCCTGAGCCTGAACAAAAGTTAAAAACTACTGAAACAAACCAAGCAAACCATTTTACTGGATGAATTATATCTTAAGTATATTGCATTGTTCTTCTTATTTGCCAGATAAACGAATGTCATACAGCACATGCTGTATGCACATGCTGTATATACAGCTTGTACATGATTTGTCACTTGTGTTTAATTTTGAATTATTTAACAGATGATCCCTTCCAGTTTGTAACACAAACTTTCTGCCTTCATTCTTTTAGACTCCAAGCTGGGCTTTCTGAGACTGTTTTCACAGGATGCGGTGGGCTACTCCTTATGACATTTAGGTATAAACTTGGTGGAATTCCCCTTAAAATATCCTGGATAATAAGAGCTCACCACAATATTACTTTGTTAAGAGCTTCCTTCAGCCTCTCTGTCATTCATCCTGAAGTGTGTAATGTGCATCTAAAACCAGAAACTGCAAGAAATCACAGCCTGACATATGAGGGGGAAAACAAAATACTAACATTAGCTCATCTCTCAATATGATCTGTTCTGCTCCACCATCAGTGACAATGAAGAAAGAGCGAGTGGTAACATTTCATCAACAGTGTGGGAGAGTGGGCGCTGAATGTTGGACAAGGACGAGTACTGGCTCAGTCATTTTCAAGAGGTTTGCAGGGCTCTTCACAGTAGCCTGCCACCTACTCTCATAAATACAGCTCTACACTTAGTGGCCAATCCAGTGAATTGGGCAAGTGTGTGTGTGCAGATGCACAGAAGAGATATGACTCTGTGGGCAGCAGAAAATTACATTCAACAACCTCTCCTGATGCAAGTCATATAAGAGCCACATGGCAGCAGCTTTCCCTCTCACCTGCAGCAGAGAGCCAGTGGGATGCTGAGCTCTGTGATAACACTCATTTTCTGCTTGGATGAACTCGGGTCAAACAACTAAAAGTCACATGCTTGAAGTCAAAAATAGCACTGTTTGATTCACTGTCATGGTTTAAAGTCAGCACTCCATCCATTAGGTCACAGGTCATACATGAAAAGTTTTAAACACTTATGAACTGTTTTTAAACATACAAAAAGCAACAGAGTGAAGATTTTTCCTAAATTACTATTTACATTTGTTGGGTGAAGGCAAAACTGCATGTTTTTACCCAGTTTGGCCATTAATGAAAATGAAGAAAAGTCCCATTTAACATGTTGTTGCAAAAAATGAAATATTTTAAACTCTGGTGAACTTGAAGAAATTTAGCGTTTTTTATTGTTTGTCTGTTTGTTTTTTGTTGGGGAGGGTTATGTCTTTTTGAGTTACCACAGAAGTATGTTGCGTGTCAACCACCACATGCTAGCCAAACATACAGAGAGCCCTCCTCTCGCTTGCCAAAGGCAGACCACACATAGTTTGCAGTGGAGTGTGAGGTTAGACACAACTACATTGTATGAGATTATTGGTTTGAAATGTAATAGATCCAGGGAATGATATTTACAAGTTTAAAGTTGGACACTACATTGTGTTGGTATTACTTAGTAATGTTACATTCAGGTCAATATGCCCATTTTTGTTTCATGTTGGGCTTGAGTTTGTTATGTTATGCTTTCAGCATATTTTTAAGCATGCACTACAGTATTTCATTGTTCTGGCTTGTTTCAATAATAAGCATTAATTTGCATGAAGCAAGGATGTGTTCTCTCTCATGTTGATAAGAGTATTAAAAACTTGAAAAATATCCCTTAAAATACATTCAGAACAAATAAATGTGCGATTAATTGCGAGTTAACTCATGACAGTCATGCAATTAGATATTTTAATCAATTGACAGTGCTAGAAGATACCGTTTTACACCAAAGCACTGAACAGTCCATGGATAAATGTGGCTAAGTCTGATGTCTTCAACTCTGCATGTCATAATTATCTGCTAATAACTTAGTTAGCCTGTCTCACACAATTTTAATGTCATTACATTTTAGGCAGAAATGCAGATTTTAAAACAGTTGAACTGGATAGTGACCATCATAGTAATCTTTAAGAAAATTAATTTTTCCTTGAATATGAAGATTAGGCTACATGCTCTCCAAATTAGTAAAGTGAACTACCTTGCATTTCAGACTCCAAATAAATCCAGTGACAGCAAGACTGCACCTTGCCCAAACATTAGATTTTTAGTGATGTGCTTTTGTTGATAGTTTAACCTTGAGGCAAACATTAAGTCACTGACTTTTCTTTGGACCTTTGTGGCACTGAGAAGTCCAGAAAGTGTTGCACCGAGCAAAAATAAAAAGCCTGAATCCCTGATATGCTTTAATAATGCCAACTTTAATATGACAAGTTATACAAGTGAAAAGCAACTTCCTGTAGTTTGGCATATGAACATTCATATAACCGAGTTTAACAAGCCCCAAGTCAAGTCATGAGCAGTATAACAAACTGAAGTATTTAACACTGACTTGATCCTCATCTGGTTTCATTCAGAAACATAATGTGAAATACTGATGGCCCTTAGACCATTTCCTTCAACTGCACCAGGTGATTGAATAGAAATATTCTGCCATCTAGTGGAAAGCCACCACATCGTCAAGGCAAAAGGACAATTTTTATTGAATTACCAGATATACAAAACACAAACATTAATTTAAACATTAAACAGCAGGGCAAGAGACTTCAGCTGGAGTGGATGGCTCAACATCCTGTAGTCCTCATGAGGATCCTCCAATGAGTTCTTGTGTGAGAGGCTCCTCACTACAAGGTTTATTAACGGGGACTTTTGTTGGCTTTTGTCAAGTCTGTAGATGGCACAACATCCTGTTCAAAAAACAAAGTAAATTTAGAACATCTCCCCCATCAAAAGCACTTTTCTCTCCCCCTCTTTAAGCAGTATGCTGATAAAAATCTTACTGTGTTCACATCTTCAATAATGACTGCACCCTTGTCCTGAACCTCAATATCACTTTCAGTGTTGTTGTGCGAGCAGTACTCTTCGCTCTCCGTCTCTACAGTACTGGGCTGAAAACAAAAACAAAAAGCTGCATTAAAAAAAAAGTGATGTTTCCAATCCATCATCATGTTGTGACAACATAGATCACATTAAACTTTGAGTTGCAGGTGAGCTGAAGCATCAGGTCTGCACACGTTTGTTAATGTACAGAACCTGCCACTGCCAACCTCGTAATCAGGATCCTCTAAAGGGTCTTCATCATGAAGTTCTTGTGTGAGAGCCTCCACCCAGGTCTGATGCTCTTCCTCATCATCTTCCTCCTCATCCAACTCATCCTGCTTTCTCTTGCTGCCCTTCCCACAAGGTTTAGTAGGAGAGACTCGGACCTCTGTTGGGGAAACAAGTTCAGATTTTTTTAACACAACCGTGCTACATACAGAAACATTTGTATCCTGTGCCTGTGAAAGTAAATCCATTATGCACCTACAGATAGTATAGATGACACATTTGGGGCATTTTATCTATTCCATTATGACATTTGTTTGATACTAATGACTTTGAAAAGCCATGAATTTTAGATCTTAAACATTACTGGTAATGTTTAATGAACAGCTGTACTTGAGTGAACAAACCCAACAATATTACCTGAACTGTTTAGATTAAGGCTCTATATATTTATTGCTACTATAAATCAACTGTCCAGTTCTGCCTGATTTACACCTGTGCATTTCCTACTAATACAGATAAATATGTAGATCATAATTGCACTAAGTGTATTTAATGTCTGAAAACACCCACAATTTCACATTGCCCAAAACATGACATCCAATAGCTAGTTTTTAGCAGGATCTGCAGCTATACTCATTTGCTTGACAGGTAAATTAATCTTTTGAGCCCTGACTATAAGAGTAAAGGAGTTTCAACTACTGTGTACAGAAACTGGTATGTTTTGACAATTTTGATGAGGTCCAAGATTATGTGCCTGCACAACTTTAACACAGCTCTAATGCGGGATAACCAACTCCACTGAAGCCTACTTTCAAATAAGTTAGTTGACAAGGACTGGTCATTTGTATTATGGGGGTTTCTGGGGAGGGATCCCAGATGGAAAAGTTAGCGTGATGAAAATCCTTCCCATCCCCTCCCTCATACCTGGGGAGAGGGAGCGCCCGATGCTGCTGGACACAGGGTAGCCCAGGGCGCCCTGCAACCAGCGAGGCAGGATGGTCAACAGCAGGCGGGTGACCCGGTGCAGGCGCTTGCGGCCGGAGAGGCTCTGGCGTGCAGGACTGGTAACCGCGGAAGTGACCGCAGCTGTCTCCTTTGGCGGTCGGAAGCCCAGCACCCACCAAACCCCGCGGTATGCACGTATCTGCAAGAGAGGTTTTAACGTGATGTGTTAAAAAGTGTAGAGAGGTTTGAATGAAACTTAATAGCTGTAGCACATACCACGATGCCGACCGGCCAGAAGAGGCCGCGAAGCAAGGAGCTAAACACACCGTCTCTCCTCACGACTGTGTCCTGCAGATAACGACATCAAACTGGTTCAGTCCACCGACACATACACACACACACACACACCCACACACGTCTTCATGTTGATGCAAGACAGCGGTTGAGACTGTACTGGACCAAACCATCGCATGCAACCAAACTTTCTGCCATTACCTCCGTCCTCTCGGCCTCCTCGGCCTGTTCCAGCTCTTGCTCCACGGCGTCTACGCGGTGTTCACAAGCCATCCTGCTGCGGGTCAAATCCTGTTCAACCTGCCGGCCTGTAGAGGAGGTAAAACTGAACGACTACAACAGTTTGTGGGTGTTGGAGGGTGAAATGTACCCTGAAGTTGCCGCCGTGCAGCCAATCAATACAGACAGACTCACCTGCAGCAATTGGCGCGAACCAATGAACAAAGCCCGCCAATTAACTTGAAACCAGAGCAGGAATGGCGGTCGCGTGCACGTGACAAGTTTCGACTTCAAGAGGAGATGTCACTGGATGTCGGCATGTCGGTCCCGGCCACAGTCTATGGCTGTGTCTCAATTTGGACCCAACTGCGAGGCTGCATCCTCGAAGGACGCGGCCTTTGCGGCCTTCGAAGGATGCATCCTTGAGGAACCTCCGAAGGACGCATCAACCGTTGTTAAATGAGACCGTCTAGCCTTCGAGGCATTTCCTGGTTGCGTCACCAGCTGTTCCCGCCCATAAGACGAGAAAGACGTCTCGACCGAAAAGACGGTGAAAAAGCTGACAAAATTATGAGAGAAGAAAGGAGAAGAAGAAAGGAAAGGAGAAGAAAGAAGGAAAACACACAAGAAAGAAAGAAAGAAAGAAAGAAGGAAAACACACAAGAGAAAGAATAATAAAATAATCTGTAAATAGTTATTTCTGATGTAATTTTTGTAAATAGTGAAATGTTTCATCACTTGATAATAAAAGAAAATATTTAATCCCTTGTTCTTCCTGAACAGTAGCACTTTATGCAACCCTGTTATAAATTGTACTGAAGTTGTAAATACTAAATGGAATAGACAACGTGTAACAATGAACAATATTTTTTATTTAATAACAACATAAAACATCAAAATCTTCACAATCAAATAAAAAATAAAGAAAAATCATAAATAAACACAGTTCATAAATAAAATCAAATTAAACACATCTATATAGATGTATATTTATTTTTCTATTACTTTTCCAGGAGAGAGAAGAGCCTCTCCATCCTGTCTTTCCCCTCCTGCTCCCTCCTCTCCTCTGCCTCATTTTGCCTTCTCATGTCCTCCTTTATGAGGTCAAGGAGGTCATCCTCCCTCCTCCTCTTCCTCCTGGGCCCTGGCTGGTCCTCCTCCTCCTCCTCCTCCTCCTCTTCACTCTCCTGCTCACCCACTGCGGCACTTGGCCCTGGTGTGTCCTCACGGATGGAGGCAATGAGGACAGGGGGGGCAATAGATGGCCTCTGCCCCAGTACCTCATCCATGAGGACACACCACGGCCAAGTGCCAGCAGTGGGCTTGCCGCTGGCCCCCTCCCCTGTCCCTGGATATTTGCAATCCTAATGTAATCTCGACGCAAAATCGCGTCCAACGCTCTTGGTGTGAACACAGCTTAAGGCAGTGGAAATCAATCATGTCAGCAATTTTCAGCAAAAGTATTTAGTAACAGTAAAACTAATCCAAACCTGTAGGCTACATTATATATATATTTTTAAATTGTCCCATTTTTTTTTGGCCTGGTAGGGCTGGACCTTCCCCTCCAGCCCAATCTTTTCCAGTATTGCTCTAAACACAGAGGGAAGCAAGAGAAAAGGTAAACACAAGATCACATCAACACAGGGATGCAAAGATGTACAAAAATGGACATCAGCCTTGCCTCCATCCCGCCGTGGCGGAGTTTTTGGCCCCCGTGAATAGATGGTCATTTTCCCCTCTTTGTTTAATCAGGAGCTCGGTTTGCTCCTTGCTCCCTAAAACAAAAATAAAACAAAATGTAATGTAAAACATGTTTTTTTTTACTATGTCAACAGACAAAAGGGTTCTAATATAGCAAAAAATTATCATAATAATGATAATAATGAAGTATAACATATAATAGTGATAATCCCAAACGTAGCTCTTTATTAAAATCTAAATTTGTTCATCTTAGTCCATTTATATATATATATATATATATATATATATATATATATATATATATATATATATATATATATATATATATATATATATATAAAGATATAAGTCAAGTAATAAAATATAAGTAATTAGTAAAAGTATAAAAGTATTAGTAGTAATAAGTACAAATAATTAAATAAAACAAACCAATACTTACACTTGAATGAAAAGTCTTCACCTGTTGGTGTCGCCATTGTTGTGTTTTCGCGGCACTGAACAGCGCCGCGCAAAGGATCTTGGGATTTGGGAGGCCGCGAAGGATAGTAGCGATGCATCCTCGAAAAAGAGGGAAAAGAAGGCCGCATTTCAAGGCTGCATTTGAAGGAGTCTTCGAATTGGGACAGCCTTCGCGCGGCGTTGTGACGTAATCGGCCTCGAAATGCGCACTTCGAGGATGCAGCCTCGCAATTTGGACCAAATTGGGACACAGCCTATGGTCCCGGTGTCCTATCACTATGGAGAGCGGAACTTCCGGGAGAGTTGGGATGTCTGAATTTGAAAATACTTGATTTATGCTACTTTGGAGCCAGTAGAAAAATAAATATATTAACTTGATTTATCATAATGGATAATTATAATCTGACAGCAGTGTGCAGTTCTAATAAAAATGTAATCTTGTAAAACATTTCCAGAGGTAGCTCCTTATATTTTACTACTATGCCTATTTGAATCTACTTTGGCCATGTCATGCTATGTCCCAGACAGTACAAGTGAAAGGATCTTGCTCCGTGATCCTCAGACTATCATCACTGGCAAAAAACTTAATGTTTAGAAACATACTTAGGTTACTTCATCAAAATAGGCCTACAGCTTAGCAGCCATGAAGATTTAAGACAATACATGAAGTAATCTCACCTTACTCCTAAATCAAGCGTGTTCACTCCAATGATAGCTCACAAATTAAAGAATTAAAATGAATTATTATATTATAATATGATAATATATAATACTTATTTGGTCATTCAAAAGACACCAGGGCCCTTAGACTTAAAAACTCATTGAAATAAGTGATGCAATAAAGAATTATAAAACATGTTACAGCTTTGTGCATATTCATACAGTGCACATAGAAAATCAAACAAAAAAATATTTAATGATTATTTGCCTCAGTTGAACTCCAGGTTGCATCCGTCATATAGCCACCAGAGTCTCTGAATGGCTTGGAGATGCTGTGGCTCTGTCTGCTCCTTAGCATATGAAGAGGTTTAAGAGCAAGGCCCCATTATTATGCTTCTATTCTTGACAAGCTCCCTAATTGGTATCCATTTCCGCCACCGACTTTCGTCACATTTACGTATGTGTTGATGCATTCGGTGGAGGACAACATGTGGTGAAAAGTATTTAAGCTGTCTGTCATTGCTCCTCTTGCCAATTTGTAAGCAAACCTTTGTGCAAAGACAGTGGAAGACACTGAGAAATGGAGAAAAACACAGTCACACGGACGTTCAGCATCGGGGCTATATGCAGTGGAACCACAGCCGTTCAGTCAGATGATTTCTCCACAGCACGCAGGCACAGCAGCGCCGGGATCCGTGCACTCTTGTGGGCAACCAGCGGTGCAAAGTCATTCGGGTGTTCCCTTGGATCAGACTCCCAGACAAGCCGGGACAACATTTTCCCAAATATCTTGACACCTGACAGCATCCCACAGTTCACTATACCAAGTCTGTCGGTGCAGAATGGTTTCAGATCTTTGCAAAAAAACAGGGATACAGAAGAAGATGATGCAGAGTCAGGGGAAGGCTCTAGGAGTTCTGGGACTGACCAGGAGTCATCTGCGTCTGTTTCTCCAGCCTGCTCCACACACTCGTCATCAATCCTCCCCTCCGGCCATAGTTTGTTTCTGTCAGACCGCAGAGCTGAGCGGAGCGTCTCAGACCCTTTAACTGTGAGGAGAAAGACATCTACTCTTCAGAGGGAGGTGTCCTTCCCCTGCTCCTACACAGAGGCCCAGCACTGCCTGGACCCAGCCAGCAGAGCTGCCCTCTCCCTGCCACACCTGCCCAAAGTCACCACCCCATATGGCTTCATCACCTTGAGCCAGAGCCCGCAGATGGCAAGTGAGGAAGCTCTCCTTTGCCAAGCTGGGCTACGCCGTTTGAACAAGGACGAGGAGGCTGCACGCTGTCTTAGCAAACCTTCAGGGACGAGGACAGTACCTAACCCTAACCCTAACTCCCATCCGTCCTGCACCAAAAATAGACTGTCCAAAGATACGACCAACTCACAAACTAAAGGAAGACTAGTAAAGGGAGAGTTACAAGCTTCCTCCCCTGCCACTGCTTCATTGTCATCCTCTTCTGCACCCAGGCACCCAGACTCTTCTGCACCCAGGCACCCAGACTCTTCTGCACCCAGGCACCCAGACTCTTCTGCACCCAGGCACCCAGACGGCAAACTCAAACGCCGCTTCTACAATGTTATAAAGAAACACTTCACCTCCTCACATTAGAAGAAAATGTATGTGACTGAGCTATCTCAAATAAATAACCTACAGAAAAAGAATCTCAACAAGGGTTGCAACTAACTTTCTGCAGATTATTTTCTTGAATAGTTGATTATATGGCATTCACAGTGTCTCAGAGGCCACGGTTATGTTTGCTTGTTTTGTCTGACCAACAATTTAAAATGTTATGTTAAGATATTTCATTTTTACTGTCATCTTTGAAAAGGAAAAACAACAAATCTGCTTGAATTTCTGCTTGAAAAATGTCTTAAATAATAGATCAAAACAGTTGCTGATTAATTTTCAGAGGATTGACTAATTGATACAGCTCTCAACACAACTCAACATAAGTTAACATATGCATTTATTCAAATATACACAGTTTTTGTCTAATGTCAGTAGACTGAAACTTCCTCTAACACTTAAGATGTGAAAACTCTTGAGAAATGTACCAAGCTGTTGCCATATCAATATATACAAATAAACCAACATGAACTGACTGCTGCAATATCTTGTGTTGTCTATTGAATCTTTTGTCATCATATTTCATATCAGAGTTCCCTTTTCTTATCTGCTTTAACTGAAAGATGTTTGTTCTGCAACAAAAGTAAACTCCTGTGCTGAAGAGCTAGGAGGGCCACCTTTTAGATTCTCCTAATATCCAGAATGAATACTTCACATCAGCAATGTGTTTAAGGTTAATGAATTCCTCCACTGCTTTCATGATCTTAAATGTCAGACTCTCTCAGACTGTCTGTTCCTATTCAGCTCCTCGTTGAATACGTCTGTATGGGCTCCACAGTTCACCCGTTAGATTCTGCAGTACTGAATGTGTGTAAGGGAAACCAAGCAGATCTCCTTGCTCCTTAGCATATGAAGAGCTTCACTCGAGAGGCCCTTAGTGATGGTTGCTTAATGCATCCTCTGAGCCCACATCCTCAGCTCTCCCACACACTGAAATTTAGTTGGTAAATATCATTATGACGCAGAGTGCTCTGAGTGGAGAGTGAGGGAAATAGAAGGGTCCCTGGGCACAAGAATAGATTAGATACAGTGATCTAAATTTATAATCAGTGTTTTTTGTTCATGATGCATGATGTAAGTGATTTTACATGAATGCTTTAAGACAGATATGGGTTTCCTCTTGCATCTAATTAAGTCAATTACAAATAATCCTTAAAACCTTAGATAAGCCAGGGTTTTCATTTTCAGAGCAAACAGACACAGCGAGGTGTGGCCAGTGTACAGGTCCATTAAAATGAAAGAAGTTGCAACGCTCCTCTCCAGTATACCATACTTAATTACCTAACCAAACTGTATTGCATAATACTGAGAGGTGTTTCATATATTACATCAGTCACTAGTATGAATGAGACGGAGAAAATATAGAAATATCTCTCAAAATGAGCATGAAGTTGAATCGTCGACTCTCTAAAATAATTTTACCAAAACCCTAAGACTGTTGCAGGGTTGTTATATTAGATTGCCTTTGTTTCAGACAGATGTGCCTGATGAACTGTCAACTGAGGGTATATTTCCCAGGATTAACAAACCTTTTCTGTCACGTTCCCCTTTGAAAGCAAAAACACACTGCATACTGCATGTGCTATATAAACAACTTTTTAAAATTATTATTATTCTCTTATTATAACAGGAAAGGAATGATGTTGGACAAGTTTATGTCTAACCGCACTATGAGACATCTTGTCTCACACAGTCTGTAGAGCTGGTGACTCATTGTGATACTCTGACGTGCATTCTTCTCTGTTTTCTGTACTCAGGTGGAAGTGAAAATTCAAAAGAAGTTTGATTAACTACATTTACTCATGAGGCAGACAAGCTTGAGAAATTGAACACTGAAATACTGACTGAACACTGACTGAACACATACTTAGCAACATTTGTGCAATTTCTATGAGAAAGCTCCTCTCAGCTCCTTTTTAGGCTGTTTTACATTTGAGAGTGTAGCACAGTGTTCACTTCAATGTCGGTCACAAAGTGTTTACACAGTGTGATGTTTTTCAATGAGATGCTGGCTGTTATGGTCTAAATATAAGAGAACTGATACTGAAAACCATTTGAGAGGCATCAGCCCTTTAACCCCAAAGACATGTGAGTCATTCTGGGATATGAGTACTTCAGCAACACACTCTGCCTCAAGAATACACTCTAGCACGACAGCACAAATAATAAACTGCACTCGGAAATGAAAACATACTATCATAGACACATGTGTGGGAGTTTTCTATGTATAAATTACCTCTTACAGGTATTATTGCATCTATGAGGATATCTAAAATTGGTCTCTGTATTCAGTTGTTTGTACTTGTGGCTTTTTCATACGTTAGTCTGTCAGTGGTGAGACTTGATTTAAAAAGATGTTACAAGGCTGTATTTGCCCATGTTCTTACCATTTATAGTAGCACTTGTAGCACTTTTGCTAGACGTGTGGCTGCATGGGTGGTGACTGATATACGTCAGTCGACTGCACCCCCCCCCCCCCATAAGTCAACACTGAAATATGTAAACAACTATAAGACGGATTGCCATGAAATACTGTACTGATGTGCATGGGCCATCAGAGGATCAGGGGTTGAATCCAGCAGACTTTGCTGATCCATCGTGATATTTTATCTAATTGCACCATGAGGCTGACATTTGTGGTTCTGAGTGAAATATGTTTCAGCATATACTGGACTGATTGCAATAGCATTTAACATTAATTTCCCCCTTCAGTATTATTATAACTGTGGTGAGCCCTCCACTGTCTTCTCATTTAGTGCCATCAAAGTACAAGTTTATAATCAGCCTGCAAAACTAAAGAGATTCCTGTTAGCCCCAGCCATACTTTTTGTTCAGTGCTAATAGGCAAATGTTTACATGTTAACTTTAAACCCGTGTGTCTGCATTGAGCATGTGGGCGTGGTCATATTAGCATTAAACTCAAAGCACATCTGTGCCTAAATAAAGCCTAAACCACAGAACCACTGCCATTGCTGTTGACTTATTGCCTTGTTTGGTTGTTTATAACATGCATGATAAATCCATGCAGTTTTTTGTTTGTTTGTTTTTTGTATCAAATCTATATTCTTGTGTCTGAGTTTTGATAAATGCAGACAAACATTTAAACTTGATTAAAGTTTGAAATGAATTATGAAATTGATAAATCCTAATTTGAATTTTCAGACTGGCATCCATGCATTTTGAAAACCCCACTTCTTTTAAATACAGTCTTGTATGCTCAGGCTAGCAAAGAGGCTGAAGTGACTTTGAGCAAGACAAGCATCCCAGCAAAAGGAATACCTGTGCAAATGTTTTGTTTTTTTAGTCATTTAAAACTAGTTACTTCCTAAAAGAAACATTCCTTCCACAGCATAGTCTATGGGATATAATGTAGGTTCAGTGCCTGAAGCTGTAAAACTGAGAATATTCGTCCAAAATGTCTTAACTGTGCAAGATATGGAAAATGCATCCCTGTCTTATCTGTATTTACCTCTGCTTTAACATCAGTCAAAGCAAAAACTCCCACATGCAAGCACCAGGCTCCCCAAGAAACTATTTCATGCGTACAGTCTAAAACGGCATCATCCAAAAGAGAAAAGTTCACACTGTGACGAATGTAGATCAACTGTGACTGCAAGAAAAAGAGAGAGAAAAGAACGCAAAATGAAGGGGGCTTTGGTGTAACTGCTCTTCCCCATTCTGTCATGTTGAGGTTAGCGCATAGAGCAGTTTTGCCCTCATAACAGACACAACTTTTCCGGTACCAACCTCAAGCTCAGACTCAAAACGATTAGAGCAAAAGATAAGCAGGGCAGAGCAGACTAAAAAAAAATCAGTTTAAAACATGCAACCAAATAGACTCGATAGAAGAGAAAGAGTCAGAGAGAAAGTGACAGAGGGGAGTGACTGTGACGGGAAGCTGAAGTTTTTCCGAATTAGCCACCTGTAATATTCACACACGTTGTATTTGGTGACACAGTCGTGAACAGTGAGAAGTGGAGGAGCAGCTTAGGTATTGTAACTTTGTAGATTACTGATGGCGTCTGGTTCTGCCAGCCAAACGGAGCAGCAGCCACCAGCACTGCCTGTTAAACAGCACAGGTAAGACCAAAAAGCAGAATATTTTGTCTGTCTGGAAGTTTATGACTGATGCTCTTATTGTGTTTTCATAGACACAAACTCTCCTCATTCTCCTTAACATGTACTATTCATGGTAGATGGGTAAAGGTTTTTATTATTCTGTGCATTTCTTTTTACACAGAAGCCGATCCAGATGCTCCAGCGAGGGGTCTGAGAGTGTTATGCTGAGCCCTGTTGGACTCCAGCATCAAAACTCAACATGCAATGATGTCTTCGAACCCACTGACTGTCATGCAGACCAGTGTCCCATTCACCAGCGCTACGGTAGGTGTCCAGAATGATTAAATGCATTTAAAAGTCAGTAAATTGCACATTGCTTACAGTGTTCACCGAAACTAATTACATTGAAAGACAACTAAGAATGAAAATGTACAAATAGGCTATACGTTATGTAACTCGATGCATCCTCTAATGCTGTAAGGTTCCTCAATTCTGAAAGCATGACTGACATATACAGCTCAGTATATGGGAAAACACAACATACCATAATGTGTGGTTTGTACCTCTCACTTCATCTTTCTCGTGAGAACTGAAAGAGAGGAAGTAACCCTCTGAAACCTTTTGCTTTCAATAAAATCCATGTGATGTTTGTACAGGTTGCAATGACTTGCAGAATATCTAGTCTGTTCTTCATTTCTGGGTCTCACTGTTCGAGTCTGACCTCAATCCCTCTCACTGTTTTGCTCAGATCCTTCCCGACACCTTATGAGATTCTTCTCAGATGGCACCCCACCACCTGTTCCAAAAAAGAGATTAGCCCGTACCCTCTCCCTCCCTGTCACCAGTGCGCCTCCTCCCTCTCCTCTGTCTCCCCTGCCTCATCTGAAAAGACACCCTCTAAACATCGACAACCCTCTGTACATGCTGGCACCCATATCTGACACCTATATGCAAGAGGAAACAGAAGACTTTCAACCAGTCAGAAGTAATCCTGTCCCTTTAGTATCCTTCTCCCAGCTGTGCTTTGACACCCCAGATGAACACCTCCCCTACCTCTTCAGCAGTTTAGATGACCAAAGCATCGTTTCCCATGGGATTCAGCATCGTCACCTACTCTTTCTTAGGAGTATGGCACAAAGCGTGGAAGCAAGGACTCTGCTGCAGGGAGACACCACAGGGAGGAACGTCAACTCATACCAGCCACAGGATTTCCTGCTGTGTGAGGGCAGTGAGTCAAAGCAGATCGGAGACACCGTTTATTACAGCCTGCACAGTCCTAAACTCCCAGGGAGGGTGCTTGCTTTAAGGGTAAAGTTACATCTCTTTTCTTCACTACATGTAGCTTAAATATGAGATGCATGATGTTTAAATGCTGTGCTCCACTATTATCTATGGCACTTGAAATTGTTTGCAAAAAGGTTTTGCAAGTTTCACATGGCAACCAATGATACAAACATGATCATTATCAGCACTGGCAGCTGTAACACAAACTTGCGGTAGCAAAAGCACTTCCTCTGTCATCTGTCAAACTGTCATCAGGTGTCACAACTACAACAAAAAGGCCAGAAAAGAGTTGTCATTTAACAGTAAATACAGTTGCTGTGCAAATTTGTTAAATGTCTGTTTATTTCTCTCTGTCCAGGTGCACAAGCAGACAGATGAAGCTCCATCAGCTTACACCAAACACCAGCCATTGCATGTAAATGTGCAAGATGTGATTGCTTATTTCCCACCTAACAGCTCCCTGAAGAATGACTGTGACACTGTAGGGGCTCAGGATCCCTCAAGTCCTTCAAAGTCAGACTGCACTGCTGCTAAACCACCAGATGGAGGCAGCCCTGAGTGTCCTATAAACCTCAATCTGCCCACAGTTCAGTCTGTACTGCTGCAAGGACACTCTGTGAGTGTTGAGAGAGACCTGCCACACATCACTCTAGAGGACTTTGTTCAGGATAGCAGCATGCTGCCGAGTACAGAGTGTGTGGTTTATGACAGGCAAGTGTGTGTTCTGTTGCTGCAGATATTAATGGGGTCACAACATCTGTACCACATCTGTGCCGCTGCAGCTCTTAGACCCCGGGAGATATTTCTAGTGTGGTCCAACAAGGATAGAGATGAGGAGACGGTGGAAGAAAATAAGGCAGATATCAACATGAGTAAAACAGAGAGAAGTGATAGATTCAAAGAGGAAATTGAGTTAGAGAAGATGGGGAGAAAAGGCAGGATCCAGATGTTATGGAGGACACAGGGTTCTCCTCGTGTAGTGTTAACCCCGTTGTCATCTGCTCCCTCTGTACCGCACTCTCTGGCCTCCATCAAGTCCCAGATTGGAGCGTTAATTCAATACTGCTGGGGTCCACAAGATAGCTTCACGTCTTCAACTCTGTCCAAGTCTCCATATCGAAAGGGGCTTTTGTATCTGGCATCTGTGCTCCAGAATGAGAGTAGCAGGCCACAGATGGCAGACATGGTGGCCATGCTTCAGGTGCTCCTCTGGGGCCCCCACGTCCTTCTGTTCAATCACAGGAGCTCTACGACCACCGCTGTACACAACTGGCTGACAATCAGACGAGCCTTACTGGTGATGAAGCTGGCAGAAAGAGGGCTGATCCAGGATGAGTCTGCTCTGAACTGGGAGGACTGTTTATGCCTGCAGTACCTGTCATTTACAGACCCAGAAACAATTGTGAGCGTGAACAATCAGCTCAGTCTCATCCTGAATGGGGACTGATTGCACCACCACTTTAATCAAATCAGTTTGAGTCTTTCTTGAGTGGATTCAGATTGAATTATTTACAAACCAACACAGCGGCCAGTATAGTGTCACTGTAAAATGTAACTGTGACAATCATACAAAGGATTCAGTTCCAACTAAAGCATCAGTCATTTGTTTCCATTCTTCTTTATATTAACATTTAACATCTTCATTTACTATTCCTCATAATGTGAAACTAAGTATCCACTCAAAATAATAAATAATGTGTTTTGCTGAATTGTCTCTGCAATATAGAGTTTGACACTAGAGGGCTTTTCCCCCATTCATCTGCTGGAGAAACATTCACATTAAGTCTAATATTAAGAGTGTGGGCCTGTGAAGTAGGGTATGTCTACCCTACTTCACACTAAACCACCAAATATTTATTTTTTTGTGCTCCATCATGACTGAACAATTAATGTGTCAAAACTATTGCAGAGTAGTGTTTTTTTACTCTCATTGATTGAATTGTTTCAGCTCTACTTTAATAAAATGCTTCATTTGGATTAATATATTATGTCAGTATCAGTGCAATTTTTGTCGTGTTTTGAGTCTTAAGATTTTCAGTTATGTCTGAATGATAGACCATCAAACATCTACATTATCAGGAGAGGAAGACAAAGATGTGTTGTTGTGATGTTAAAGGACAGGTTCACAATTTTTCAACACTGTCTTAAAACAATATTTAGGTACCTAAAAGGACATGGAAATAGGGTTTTCTTGCTGTAATCATTCCTCCTGTTCATACTGACCATCAGAAGATCCCTTCATAATGCAATAACATTGTAAGTGATTAGGGAAAAAATCCAGTCCTTCTATGTAAAAATGAATTTAAAGGTTTATTTGAAGCTAATATGAAGCTTCACTCATACAAAAAGGGAATTTGATGCTAATAAGATTGTAAATGTGGCAAATATCCACATCCCAGACGTAAGTCTCATATTAAAAGCAGATCTTTTAAAAGCCAGTATCAGCTAGAGAAATTATTAGAGGAAAAACTCTTTCATTGTTCATGTTGGCACCTGACTGATATTTCCTCTGAGGTTAGTGCTGTCACTGTCGTGCTTGTTCTCACCTGTCTTGTGACTATGCCCGTCTATATGAAACCACAAACATCACACTCTAAGGTGAGCACTTTTATTTAGTACAGTTACAACATGCAGATTTCTATCAAGTGAATCAAACCAACAAATGAAAATCATGCACACATTTAAAAAAAAAAAAAAAAAAAAAAAAATCAATATAAACAGGAGAATCAACTGATACTATGAAAACATACCTACTTACATGAGTATGATGAATTTAAATTTATCATAAATATTACACTGGAGATGATTGCTGGGGTGTTGAGGGAAGGTGAAGAGGAGGTCAGCACTACACATCATGGAAAGTAATACAGTGGCGAGGATGCATTGCCCAGATATTATGTGGGTGCTTGCTTTACATTCCTGGTATATTAACATCTTACCCTAGTGCAAATATCACTGAAACACAGCACATGGTAGGTAAAACAAACAAAAAAGAAACCTCTTACAGGAAACCTGTTACTGATCTTGGATAATATATTCATTTCCAGAAATTATAAACTTGTGTAGGTATGGATTGAAAAAGTACAACAAACAATTGTAACTGCTCAGCGTCATTTAATCATCATCGGAGGAGTCTCGCTCGATGCTATAAGCCATGAAGAAAGCGTCAGGGCGGGAAGGGACGAGGGGATGACCCGGTCTCACAATCTCAAAGCCCAGGAAACTGAATGTGCGCAGTAGGGATGCTGAGGAAAGTAGTCATAATTAATTCTTACATACATACTTAAACAAATAACCCCTATAATTATATGCATCTTCCTTTTCTTCATTTACATTTCCACCTTTTTATAGGTCACATATGCTTTATTCTAGACTCAACTATTCAGATTGAGTTTACCATTAAGCAAGTCTCACCTCTATCATCACGATTCTTGTGAAAACAGATGAACACGTGATCGGCCTGCAACTGTTCTTCAGCAAATTCCAGCAGAAGAGCAAAACTGTAAAGATACAAGTGTAAATGAATTACAGTACAGCTGTTAATACATTTCAGAAGAAACACATTTTTCATGATAGTATATTTCTATAAACCAGTCTTATACACTTATGTCTTACAAAGTGACTTACATATATTTAAATAACAATTCATCTACTGTAACCATTAAGAAAACAACGGTCAGTCTTAATTCTGGCATTAAAAATATGATGTCAATTTGAATTTACTGCCTGCTGACCTGTCTTTACTGCCCTCGGGCAAAGCTCCAGGGGGGATTTCAACATAAAGGTTCCCTCCTTTCAGCACCGCCCTCCAGACGCAGTGCTTGACTTCAGAGCGCCGGGGCTCAAACAGCAAGAAGCGTACTCTGCTGTTGGCAGGGGGAGGCTCTTCAAGAACCAGCAACTGAGCATCCTGGAGGACGGAGAGCAAAGTGTGAGACAAGCAGGAGTGATCATTAAGTGAATAAATACAACAACATCAAGAACAAAGCCACAATTAAAAAATGTAGGAAGAATTGCAATTGTAGGGCAAGCTGATTTAATTATATTCCAGATCATTAGACAAACAACAGCTGCAGCTGTGCGTAATGCCTTAACATGTGAAGCAGTAGATAAAACCATTTACAGAGAGGATGACCCTGAGCTAAGCTGCACTGAAGCCAAGTCAAACTACATTTGACTACCATCAAACAAGTTTAATTAATCATTTTATCAGTTCAGCGTGGCAAGCAGAATGTGCTGATCTGTCACTCTGAGCAACATTAAAATGAGAAGTATGTCTTACATTTACATTCAGATATTATGCTGCCTATGTGTTTGTCTCTCTCTCCCAGTCGCTAAGCTTGTTCTGTGAGCCCAAAGTGTGTCCGCACAAACAAAAACAAAAAAAACACTCCTGTTAAGAGAAGTCACATTGCAGTAAATACTTTCTGAAGGTGGTTCAACTTACAGAATAGAATAGCTTAGCTGAAAGATTGCGATCCCGCTGGTCATTCCCTCGCCCACCTGGGATCTTCAGGGGTGGGAGAGGGGCATCAGGAGCACCACAGAGGCCCCGGACACGGGTTACTGCAACAGCGGGAGCACCTCCTGGGACTGGAGATACTGGAGCGCGAAACAAACACACACACAGACGGAGCCATGTCAAATGGAGTATTCACTGGAGGTTCTGATGGCAAACACAAACCTAACTCCCAATATTAACAGCAGACTTAGCACATATTACACTGCTGAGTGATTCATCACAGAAATGACAGTAAAATATTTGCTAAAGTTGAGCGAGTCTAAGGAAACTAAATACAAGTCCGGTGGCTCAGTTTAATCTGTAACTGTCCTCGTCCTGGGGCACAGACATTTGCATAATGCATAGACTCATCAGAAACATTCAGCTTGTATGAATAAATTTAACAGACAGGAAGACAAGAGGTTTATCTTACACAATCACAATACCTAAAATGTCAGAACGCAGTGTCAGCTAAAATATTCACATGAATATTACATTTTTGTTTTCATCTCGCAAAAGACTCATCAGTGATCTCTTTGGAAGCACGGTTCCTCTGAAAAGTTTATTTTATTTCCTAAAACAGACACATTTGCACACCTTGGTTTTTCTATGATAACATAAATCTTGTCACATGATTTTTAAAAGGAAGCTGTGAGAGAAATTGGTTGTTTGTCTACCCTACTTATGTCCTGTGGCAACCGCGTTGCTTCAGATTACAAAAGCCGAGGACAAACACCAGTTCACAGTGTGAGATCAGCCATTTTAATTCGGAGCCCTGTCAAAGTGCACCATAGACTCAACCTGGCTTTCTTGCACAGGCGACTCTGTGTGTAGCTGCATACATTTACAGTGTTGAGAGGAGGCCTATTCTCAGAGCTCTTGTCAGGAACAAAACCCATTAGCAGCAGTGCTGCCACAGCGACGCAATACCCCCAGACACTCACAGATGCTGTCTTACGCAAATGCCACTGCTGTGCTATATGTGGAGCAGATGTGTGAAAGCCAAGTGAGAAGCTTTGTCACTTCTATAGCTGGGGCCATCCGAGTCACTATGCAGCACCCAGCCTGATCTTGAAAGGAGATGGAGAGACGCAAAGTTCTCCTTAAATCCCATTAACAGATTATGTAAAACAGCCAATTACCATCTTTGCATAAAACCTTCTACGTCTCTTCTTCTTAACGAACAGCACAAGGCTTTCAATTAACTTCTCCATTCAGGAAAAACAGCATTCTCAAATCCCCACACCCACAGGAACGCACATTTAGACACCCCAAATCGTCTTGTTTAATCGCTTCCCCGGTCACGTGAGCGATGACTCTCTACAGCTTCTGCTTGTGTAACAGCAGCCTTGCCGTGTATGAACATCATGTACATTTTTAAAGAAGGGACAGCTCGTCTCAACGTATTCATAGGGGGAAAATGTAGTCGCTCCAGATGGTTACACCGGCTTCATCTCAAAGTAGATCTAAGGATCAATAGCTGTGATTGGCTCAGTTTGAAAAGGGGACCTGCTGTTAAAAAAAAAAAGTTGCCACCACATAATAAGCTTCCCATTTCTTACAAATCTTCTACAATCCCTTCATTATTGGAGCGTTACATAACAGCATCTAAGCTATTGTTACTGGAAGGGCCTATTTAAAAAATCACCATAGTAAACAGAAAAGGTGTGAGGGTAATGATTAATCTATTGGATAAAGAATTGCTTGTATGTACAATATGTCACCACTGGACTCAAAATTCCCCATGCAACCAAGACCCCCCCTCCCAGCCCCCCCCTTTTCGAAGTGTAGTGGAAATTTCCTACTAGTCCTTCACAACACTGAGGAGCCAGAAAAAACACAGGCTTGACCAAAATCTTGTCAGGACATGACTGAGGTAGAAAAACAAAAACACCCACGGACCAATAGCTTACCGATTGCTAGGAATTATGACCTATACTCATACGTATCTGTTAAACCCGCTGTACTCTCAATTCCTGTCAATCAGCACATTTATTTGGAACTGAGCCAAAAACACAAGCAAAAAAATGGAAGGCATTTGACCCTCGCATAGGCTGATATTTAGGCTAAATTGGATTAATGCACAAAACAAGGAGTCACTGAAATGTTTTTAAAGTTATTGTAGACATACAGCTCCATTATAAACCAAACTGATTAACATAGTTAATCCTCGTTATAAATTACATGGTGTCTTAACGCTTGCTAACATTAGCACCTGAGCCCGAGGGCGAAGTGGAAAAAAACAAGCCACTAATCATCAATTCAGCCTTTATTTCGACCGCCTAGTGGTTAGCGAAATATGTATATATACATAAAGTTTTAGATGTGTGGTTATTGATCCGCGTATTCCTTAAAAATCCAGTGTACATATGATCAAAACATTGTGGCGTTATTACGGCTGATATAAAAACATCAGCGTTATAACACGTCGTCGGCTAGCGATTCATAAACCCTAACACTCTTATCAAAGTTAATTAAAAATCACCGGGAAAATACCGCAAATCAGTCTTTTCACAAGGCGTGTTTCGATAAATGCAAGGAGCTCGATAAATCAATAAAAGCCGTCATTAATAGCCAGCTAGCATCGCGTTACGCTAACATCTGTGGCGTTTCTCGTATTAGCATTAGCGTCGCATTAACAACGATTGTCAATTTTGTGTTTGCCAACGTTTGGAAATGTTTTAAAGTCAAGAAAACACCTGTAATTTATGGTGATTTGGTTATCTAACAAAAACGTTAGTGACATTGTGTTTTTGAAGCGACGATTGAAAAAGACAAAATATTGCTGTTATGTAAGTTAATCAAGAAACACGGTAAATAGGACGAGCCACTCCAGGAAATATACAGTGTCCTGTCAGGTAGGCCGCGGTTTTTAAACTTAGCTTAGCTTTTATAACAATTCACAGCGACTACAGAAACATACCTTTCACTTTCAGGTTTATTACTGGATTGTTCAATAACAGGCATCTCGGTTAAGTTTCTCTCTTTTTCTCTAACAAAACAATGACTATTCAAAATCGTCTGTAGGTTGGATTTAACCATCCGGCCAACCTCCGCTCCAGCTGCTCTGTGTAGCCGCTGCTCGGCTGCTCTTCTCCTGACGGTGCGCTGAGCTGCAGGCTGCTTACGTCACAGAGGGAGGAGCCTATGCGTCATGATGTTGACAACAACAAAACATTTAAAAATTAAAGCAATTCTTTACATTCATTTTAGCATTTGCCCTATTTGTGAAGAGAAATTCTGGCAAAACTTTTTTGATTTTATTGTTAAAAATATTGATGAAAGTTTTGATTTAATTTGGAAGAATGTGTTGTTTGGTGTCATGGAGAATAATATAATGGCCAAATTCCACATCCATAAATGTAAATGTACAGATAAGAAACCATGCTTTATTACATATAGCAATGAGATCAAACAATATGGGAATTTTATGAAATCCTCCCTAAAAAAACAACAAAAAATTAAAACTTTAACACACTATGTTAAAAATCTCTATATAGAAGAATGTATATGGTTTTCTACGTTGTGTACATATAAATTGTTTTTGTCAATAAAAAAAAATAAAGCAACTCACCTTATTTTACAAGTAAAAAAGTATACAAAAAGTTTATTGCACTGATATCATTTTGTACAATACAGTTTATCGTTAAACTGTAATATATCATGCATCCATTACATATATTTATTTATTCCAAAATCACACATCACTTATTGTAAATAATGTGGACAATCCATTAATTACTTTACAGAAGTGGGTTTGTGACTGCAATGAAAATCTGTGTGAGTGAAATGTCTGAAACAAAGTCCCCACTTGCAACAACTACTGTCGAAGTGAATTTCTCTACTGGAGCATTTTTAACAAACTGGTTACACTGTAAAAGATTAGCGATTATTCTCCAATAGGGCAAGATCAATATCAAATTAACCAAAGATGAATTACTTTTATTCCAACTGACATCTATCTTTCTCTTATCAGTGGAATATACTGCATGAATATACTGTATATAAACCTATGACTAACTGCTGCTAAGTAACAGTACACACTCTGTCATTTTCCTTTTTTCTACAGTGCTCATCTGTCCCTGTCAATCAAGGAGCGCAGGAGCATGGTGCAGGGTGTGTTTAACACCGTCTCTGCTGCCTGTAAAACAGAAATCACCAGAAACTCAACTGAACTAACCCTGACATCTTTGGTTAGACACAACTGAAGAAGGTAAGTTTCTTCTTCCTTTGTGGTGGTGGTTCAAGACTATGAGCTTCTTTTAATCATATTTTTGTATGTGGCAACCAGCTGCAGGTGCCTATTTTAGGCTGTGTTATGTTAGACTGTGCACTCCAGGCAAACAGACTTTGCATGGATTTTCAGTTGTCTTTATGCATTACAAAAATTGAATTCTTCATCTTCATTTACAGTTGAATTTTGGATGCAATTTTAAACTTAAACCTCAACCCTAAAGGACCAGAGTGGGACATCTGATAGCATCATAAGTAAGACTAATCAACGGTAAACAACCAAATAAGTGTACTTTATGTTAACTACATTATGTGCAACTGACTATATGTGTCTTGCCAAAGTGTCTTATGAGCGGATTCTGGCAATCCAAAATCTGAACGATGTTCAAAATCCATGGAAGGGGGTGACTATGAACCGCTGCATAGTGCTGGCACTGGTTGTACTGCTTGTGAGTTCAGGGGTCAATGAATTGCACGGTGAGTACTGTAATCATCACTTTACAGAACAAAAATATCTCACGTTGACTAACGTTTTAGCAGACTTGTTTCTGTGTTATTGAAATAATGTGTAAGATAGATACTTCTGCTTCCTCCCTGTCTAGTGTAACGCATTTGATTATTTACAAGATAATCCAGTTGATGTTGAATAGTGTATGTAACCTTAAACTCTTCCTCCTGTCGTAAGTCAACAGGCTTCATTGCTTTGTATTTTATTGTGTTTTCTAGAGACTCTGGATTCCCTTGTTGAGGACAAATCTTTAAGCTCTTTTTTGGGAAGTCTGCAAGACGGTTCAATGATTAAGGTACTGTGTAGCTCTGTTTTTTTGAAGTTCTGTTATTTTTCTCCCTTTTATTCAGTGTTACAATTCACTGGAGGAATATGGACGATGATGTTGAGCAAAACATTTGTTTGGCAAGACTTTACAAATGCCTGCCTCCAACTTGCTCAATAGGGACGCTAGGCTCCAACCTCTTTCCTTGGTTATTTAAAAAATACAATTCACAATTTTCCTGGCAATTTTAAATGACCCTTTAGAGCTTCAATCAGTCTACCTTTTTACATGGGCTTGATAATAATGTAGGTTTGGTTATACACAGACTAATGACATTTTAGCAGGGCTTTTACTTGATCCGCCATGGGTATACAGCTTGACAAGGGTTCTGAAATTCTACTTTAGGGTGTATTTCCCTTTAACAAAACTAAACCAAAAATCACAAAATGTAAAATCTAATCTTTGAAGTGACACATATGAACAAGTGGATTTTGGGCATTGTTATATTTTTTACTTTAATTTAGATGAATAATATGAATATTTGAACCAGTGTGTGTGTGTGTGTGTGTGTGTGTGTGTGTGTGTGTGTGTGTGTGTGTGTGTGTGTGTGTGTGTGTGTGTGTGTGTGTGTGTGTGTTGTGTCTTGTTTCTGCCTCCAGATTTCTGTATGGGACAATGTCATGAGTTGGTGGGGATCTGAAGAAGTTGGAGCGATAAGAAAAAGAAAAAAGCCGATCGGCAATAAAGTAATCATGAAACCCAAAACTAAAGAATGAATTTTAATACAGCTAATTCTATCTGTAACAGGTTTCTGAATAAAGAGCACCAACAGCTATCAACATACTTTGCATTTAATTATATAAAGAGAGAGTTATACATTTTGTTTGTATTGTAAAGAACACCATTTAATTTCTCTGACATAGGGTCAGGACCACTTGTCCATTTGGCTTGAACCTCAGAGAAAAGTACAAAGAACAAATCTGTTCGTACGAGGTCTTCTTGCATGAGGCCCATTGGCTTTCATTTTTCAAATAACAGCTTAAATAATGCATGACATATTTACACACAGAGAAAGATGATAATACGTACTGATATTTGACTTGTGCACTGAACACTGTCTTGGAATACGATTAATTTTGTTTTCAATAAATCTGATTATTTCTAAAAGTAAGAAAACCTGTGCTGTGTGCATCTACTCCAAAATAATAGCTCACATTATATCTCTATGTGGAAGTATATAAAGAGATGTTTTTGAACTAATGTGCATTAACTACTTGTGTATTAAAGGACAAGTGTGTGAGATTTAGTGGCATTAGCAGTGAGGTTGCAGATTATTACCAATTTAATACCCATCACCCTTCCCTTCCAAAGGTGTAGGAGAACTTACACTGGCTGTGAAACTCCCAGAAATACAAAAGGCCCTCTCTAGAGCTATTGTTTGGTCTGTCTGTTCTGGGCTACTGTAGACTCAGTGATGCAACATGACGGCCCGTGGAAGAGGACTCGGCCCATATGTAGCTATAAAGGACTCACTCTAAGGTCACAAAAAAACAATTATTCTTACTTTCAAGTGATTATACACTAATGAAAACATTTTTATGATCCATTTCTGCCAAGTCCGTTAAGCGAGATGCAACTAAATTTGACAAACTGCACCTTTACTGAGGTACTGTGTAAATAAATAAATGACAAAAAAGTAACAATAAAGTGACACTTTCCATCTATCATGGTGAGTGAGTGACGGCTAACTGCAGCTTTAGCGACATTCACACTCCTTTGCAACTATATCTGGTCTAAGAGAGATGTAAGTACCGTGTTCGTTCAAGTTCACCACACACAGAGGATCGTAGGCTACAGGGACACAACACGGACGGCGCTCCTGAAAATTCCCGCTCTCAATGTGGGACTGGAGCAGGATGGCATGGTTGTTGGTATTATTCAAGGGGAAATTACAAGGACCGTGGCAGTTGTTGATGTTGGCAGTGTTTGGGCCCACAAGATGCTTTTCAAGAGACACATTGAGGTCTATCAGTCCACAGTTGCTGCCCCTCTCCGGGCTGTCGGGATCCGCTCTGGTGGCTCGGAGTCTTCTTCGTATCTCGTACGTGTGACCCACCGTCTGCAGGGCCTTCAGCAGAAGAAATGCACGATACTGGCTTTCTCCTGGTTTATGTGGAATAGTAAATAAAAACATCATAATTACACAGAGGTAATACAGGATCTTGTCACAAGTAGCATATGGGTACTTTTGAGAAATAGCTAGCTTTAAATAAATGGGTAAACAAATTATTGTTAGTGTAAAGTAACAATAATGGTTGAAATAACAGCTAAACAGTTGAAATAGTTAGCTAAAAGCAATAAATAAATGGTTGAAACATCTACTTTTTGCCACACGTGGTAGCGTAGTAAATTTAGTGACAGCAAATTTGTATTTTGTATTTGTATGAAAAATATTGTAATGTCCACATTTATATAATATCAATTTTAAATTCAGTCTAAATTAACACATCTGGAACATGATGGGTGTGGTGTTGGTCAAGAGGTGCATTGAGTTCATCTAGCAGTGCTGTGGAGGAACATCTGTCAACAAGGTTACACATCACCTGCTGCCACTTCAACCTTCGGAAATGCGCTGAGTTCTTTGAGCCTCTCCAGCCTCTTCATGACCCTTAGACCCCTGTCCTCCTCCCTTATTACCTCCATTATCTGCATCACAATCTTCTCCAGCCTCCACCTGAGCTCCTCTGACAGGGCAAGAGGCAGGGCCAGCTCTCCATGGTGCATGTGAGACATGGAGCTAGTGAAATAGAAGATGGTGGAGGCAGAGGAGTTGATCAGTCCTCCCAGCAGGTTCACACTGGAAGCTAAGCCCAGTGTCAGGGGGGGCAGGGACTGTAAGGAGTCCAGATTTAGTGCAGGGGGCTCTGGGTGATCCTGAGGAAGGACATCACCCAGGAACCTCTTCAGCTCACAGAGGAAGGAGAAAGTCTTGGATGAGCGTAAAGCATTTGTATATCTGAGAAAGAGTAAAGAGAGAAACAATGTAACTGAGCAGCAGTCAGACAGTAGTCTGGTAAAAAAAAAATGTCAATAGGGAAATTTAAACCCAAGACAACCTGCTTTCAGTTCCTCTTTCTGTAGAGAAAAGCAGAAACGGAGTTGGGCTGATGGTACTTCTTGATTTTCCACCAATAAGGAGCTCTTTTAAGCTTTCCTCTGTAAAACGCAGACATAACGTATGAGGAGACTGCACATGAAACAAGAAGTACAACTGAAATCAAGAGATCATCTTACTCATATCGGGGGATTTTGTCTCGACAGAAATTCTCCACCTCTCGTGAACGTGGCCTTCTGATGCTTTTCCCGTCAGCAGTATGTACTGTGTTCCTCCTGAAATGCACACAGCCTAGAAAAAAACCCCACTTTGTGTCAGTAACAGACTGCAACACAACAACAGACAGAATCACTTCAGATTGTTTCATACTACCTGTGTGTTCGGCTGTAGAGACTGACTAGTGAAAGAGATCTTGTCCAGGTTTCCTCCTGTGAAGGGACTTTCAAATGCCAAGAGCAACACAGGGCTCAGTTCCAGCAAAGGGGACTGTGGGAGGTCAAAGGTTAGTGCAAGTGCTCCTGTCTCCTCATCCTCAACCAAGAACACTGATGGAGAAAAGAAGACATGCTGTCAGATGAATAAAATAAATATTCACATATAAAAGAAAGAAAATGCAACGAGAGGCCATTCATAATGCTTCATTACCTCCAGCTGGATGCAAAACCTCCAGTCCATTTCTCTGGTTTCTGCTTGTTTTCTTAGCAAGTTCTAATAAGACTGATCCTGATGAATTATCAGATACCTTGCAGACTCCAAACAAAGTCAAGCTGCCGTTTGTCAGTTCACCATCATCCCCCAACCTCTCACTCATCACTGCGAATATGTCATCCAGAAAGCACGGTGCATTCTGACCGACAAGATGAGAAACTGTAGAGGCCGGTGATGTCTTTGTCTCTGCGCTATCTCTGGTCTCTGTGGAGTGGCTGGACTGTAGTGTGTTTCCTGATTGAATTAGAGAAAAAATGGAACAAATTGTATTACACACACTGAAAAACAGATTAAAGGACAGATTCAAAATTTTTCAAGCCAGTCTCAGAACAACAGTCCCATACGAACACTGAATTAGGTTTTCCTCACTGTAATCATTCCTCCTGTTCATACTTGCAATTAAAAGATCCACTTCAAATGCTCTTGGTGTAAGTGATGGGAGCCAAAATCCAATGTGTCTACTCTCATTTTGTGAAAAAATACAATCAAAATTGATTTGAAGCTTATATGAGGCTTCAGCAGTCTGAGTCATATCAAATGGATATCAAATGGTTTATTTTTTAGCATCAAATTCCCTCTTTATGTTTCCTTTGACAGTGTTTCACTGTTGAGCTGTGGTGGAACAATAGAAAGAAAAAGAGAGACTTTGGCAATAAAAAACCCCCAAAACATATCTCCTTGATAATTTGCATAGCTGAAGCGCCATATTAGCTTCATATAATATATTGTCACCCTTGACTGACATTGTACGAGCATTATGAACTACTAATAGTCAGTGTGAACAGGAGGAATGATTATGGCAAGAGAAACCTATTTCAGTGTTCATTTGGGCACCTGACTATGGATTTAAGGCAGACTTGAAAAATGATGACCCTTTAAATTGAGCAGCAGGAACCACATGAGCTGTCTGTCACTTATAACAATCACAATATACAATGTAAAGACACCATTAAGAGTTTTCAGTTGTGTAAAAGCCTCACCTGTCACTATGGGGTCACGGGCCGGGATCAGCTGCCTTCCATGTGAGACTTGCAGGGTCACACAGAGCTGGGTCCAGCAGAGCATCAGCACCCCGCAGAAGGAAAGACTAAAAACCAACATGTTCACACTGTCTGTACAAGCGTGTGTGGTCCGACTTCTCTCAGCAGTTTATTTTGAATGAGTGAGACTCAAGAGGGTGGGAGTTATATCCTCCCACCTTCCCTTCTTAGTAACAGACTGCCAAAATAGGAATATCAACTGTCCTTGATGAGGTAGATTGTTGTTTTGAACAAGATGTTTGCTGCACAGAAAAGCACCTTCTTCACATCCCAAAAGCATAAGAAAAAAGCACAGAAAAGATTTATTGGTTCATTGTATACACACCAAGCTTCACTATAAGTAGACATCAAGAGAGGTTTCAGGACAAACCTTTTCTTCAATACATGATGCCTCAGGATGGAGGATTAGATAACTTCTTGTATAACACAGAGATACAAGTTAAAGCATAGAGAAGACACAGGTGAGTTTAAAGCTGTTATTAATAGTTCACTAACTGTGAGCAGGTGTAGAACACAACATTAAAATACATTGACTCAAGTACTTCACTTTGCATTTGTTAAAATAAACTTTGAATGAAGAAGGAGGGCTGTGGATTTCGTCTCGCATCACAGGATATTATAATTACATTATAAATGCATTATAAAGGGATCTCTTAATGAATATGAAATAAGAGGACTGATTACACCATGAAAAATATCAGTGTTCATTTGCAGACTTGTTGTTTTAAGACATACTTGAAAAATTGTGAACAATCTTCCACTGTGAGCAGACATCCTGAGGTAAAAATAAATACATAAAATACACTATCACTTGACAAGCTGTGGATGAGCAAAGAGTATATTTTCACAGCAAATCAAAAATAATAGTACAATATTTGGTACTATAGCAGGGGAAGGTTTTTAATCCAGTGTGGCCATATTGATCCTCTAATGTTTATTTGTGTTCATGCAGTTCATTGACAACATGTTAAAGACTATCACACCATTCATGTCAACTGTCAAACCAGCCAAGAGCCAAATGCAAAAACTAGCCAGCATTTAGACGTACTTAACCAAATCCATTAAATGAAAAGTTTGCCATTGGTTCTTAATGCCAAAGGGAGGGGAGCGGGTAACAAGCCAACTCTTTGAAAGACACCGAGCAATTCAATCTGATTCTCTTTAAAGAGCTGTTTACTCCCATCACCGCTCTCACAGCTGCAGCCTTGTTTTGCAGACAGTCAAGGTCTCCGAGCGGCTCAGTGGCGGTGCGTCTGCAGAGATGAAGCCAAATATCATTCTTGTACATGACAAATCTTCAGTGGGGAGAGACTAGACAGGTTCATTATTATTTGCAGAACATTTCTTGACAGGTAACACATCATCCTCATATCTATATGGGAAACATTTGCTTACAGATGTGATGTTTTCTGTTTTTGTGATCAAATTTTTAGTGTTTTTTTTCCCCACATGAATTTAAAGGAGACGTGATATGATATTAAAATCAAGTTACTAAAATATTGTGTTGACATTGCACGACATCTACATCTATACTCAGGAGACCCCAAGATAAACACATTGATGTACTATGCCCTCGCAAAAAATGTTCAAATAAAATTTTATCGCAATAATTATAACTACATTTCAAACCTTTATTTAGCCATCCTCGTGATCATAACTTAACCTGCTTACACCCACTCCCATCTGACTCTTTGACCCCCCTCCCAACCCTCCCAGCAACCTGAGATCTTACTTCTTTTAAACTATAGAATTATAACTAGATCTGATATAGTTATTATTTCCATTCTCTTTTTGTATTCCCTTCATTTATGTTTTTTTTTAACTTTCCCCCCTTATCCATATAGGAGATATAAAATAATAATTTTAAGATGTTGGTTAAACATACGAGTTAACCTGTATGGCCAAGTCAGCTGCTGTAGACAGAATGATTAGGTCACATGGAGGATATATACATACAACTATTAGTTACACGAGTATAACCACGGCATAGCCTCTGTTAGTTGTACAGTCATAGTATTTCATGGAAATACAGAAAACTAAATTAAATATACATACTCCCAGTGACACATTATAGAGCCTGACTGATACATATGTCAGCTGATAATATCTACTGATATCGGCCCGTCTCACATATATCGGTACTGGCGTGTTGTCAGATATATTTTTAAAGTTATAGCATTTTAAGTATATTTGATCCCTTTTCTTAATTCAAGCTTAATATACAAGTAGTTTTTTTATGTATAGTTATTAAACTACCAGTGAAGTTTACTGTTTCACTTTGACTAAATCCGATAAATTAAATGTTTCTATCTGCTCTTCATGTCAAAGGGAGGGGAACAGGTAACAAGCCAACTCTTTGAAAGCAACTGAGCTGAGATCTGATTCTCTTCAAAGAGCTGTTTACTCCCATCACCGCTCTCACAGCTGCAGCCTTGTTTTGCAGACAGTCAAGGTCTCCAAGCTGCTCAGTGGCGGTGCGTCTGCAGAGATCAAGCCAAATATCATTCTTGTACATGACAAATCTTCAGTGAGGAGTGACTAGACAGGTTCATTATTAGCAGAACATTTCTTGGCAGGCACCACATCATCCTCATATCTATGTGGGAGATTTATAGATGGGATGTTTCCTATACTGTGGTACTCAAAGCTGCTCTTTAAAAGCATATGAATGACCACATCTCATTGTTTAGATGTCTCTATTATACTTATTTCTACTGTGAGAACAATTTTGAAAATAAATAACTATTTTTTAGTGTCACCTACATAATGCAGGCCTACTGAATGTTACATTCATACATTTTCAAACATGGCTCCAAGTCCAGGTGAAAAACTTCACAATAGAAAATTATAATGAGCGTTGGTTCAATTCAAAGTAAAGCCTGATAATTCCAAGAAGAACAAGGCAGGCAGCTTGTTGGAAGATTCCCTCCGAGACTTTTCAGGCATTTTGGCATAAAAACAAGAACACCTCCCTGAATAAGAAATCATGAATGACACGTGAACCTCAGCATAGTCTGTTTGATCCATGGAGACTGGAAAAACACAGAAATGCCAGTACACAGAAACAAAGTAAATTCAAATATTATATGAAACATTTTATTAATAATCATAAAATGCAGAAAAAAAAAACATTAATTCCATTTGTCATTATAACATCTTAGGATAAAAGCACCAACACCGAACAGTAACAAGTTTCCCATGAAAACCCAGGGCCTTTTGGAAAGTAGGTTTGCCGTTTATTGCACCTCAAACCTGCCCTGGCTTCACCGATCAAGAGACATCTGTACATACTGTAGGTCACGCGCGTGTCATTCAGAGTTGGTTTCCCTCCACGTTAAAGGAGGAGGGATACCAACAAGGGACACTGAACCTCCTTCTTAAGTGACACAAATCGAGACAGAGGCATTTGCGAGATGAGGAAGATGCTGAAAAGTCGTAGCCATTTCACAGCTTTCTCGAGATCGGAGCGACTCATAAAGCTTTACAGAGCTGGGTTTCACCTGGAGAGGGCTGGATGTATGTAACAGTGAGAATTCATCTGAGGAAACCAGTATTCCTTTAAATACACTTACTGGAGAAGAGAGAGAGAGAGGGGGGGGGATGTCCTGGTCCTGAGTTTGGTTAGAAAGGGACTCTGTCATGCCACAAGATGGTTAACAAAATTTGTGACATGCAGTAGTTTAAGAAAATTCATTAACATCATTACACCATTTCAAGCAATCAGGGAAGTTCCTGAGTTGAGACCCTTGGCAGGATTTAGAGTAAACAGCCTCGACCGCAAAGCTCTACCAATAATGTACCGAAGATGGAGCACGCTGGAGAACTGCATAGAAGCTTTGGATTCAAATCATGCTCATGCACCAAAGGACTTGAATAACAGCACCTCATCCCTTTGATTGATTATACAAGTAGCTACAAAACTGTTTGAAATCTGTAATGAATGTAATATATTGGCCTCATTATTCTCACTTGCACATACACCAGCTCCCCTTCCAGATGATAAAAACCTTTTCTGGACTGCCAGAAAAGCCGCCAGGCAAGCTTGTGTTGAAGATTATTCTACCATAAACCCTGCAGCACAACAGGAAGAGAGTAGTATTTATCAATAGCTGCAATTTCCTTGTTTTAAGTGAAGGAGAGCACCGTGCTGTCTGTCTGACTAGTAGTATTAAAAACTGACAGGAATCTGAAGACACAATTAAAAGCATAACATGTAACTGCAGTTGTATCAAACACCAAGAACAAGAAAATCAAAACAGCATCAACAATAATTACAAAAGACCTCTCAGTGCTGGTAACGAATTGGCTATCGTCTCTATTTATGTTCTAAAATGAGCAAATGACTTCACTTGTTCACTGAGTGAGTGTGCAGGACAGGAATTTACTATAAAGCTTTAATTATTAGTCTAACCTTCCCTTGGATATGAACTGGCAAGTGGAAAAAAAGCACAGGCACAAACTGAGCTTAAGTGTATTCCCACTATCAGTAAAAAAAAAAAAAAAAAAGGGTAGCTTGGCTGCTCTCACTCCCAAAACGAGCTACGCACACAAGTGTTTTACTTCAGCATGTCTCTTGTAATTACACAATATGCTCACATTACAAGGTAGGGCCTTGTCAGTAAGACATTCAAAGACAGACAGTGTGTGTATGTGTAAGAAGTTGACACATAAGTTTTGTGTGCACCAGTACAGATTAAATTTGGATCTGAATTACCATCACTTGGAAACAGAAGCACCATTTGTTTTTGTTTTTTTCCTGCAGAATCTGAGTTGGTAAAAAGAAAGAAAACTATTAAAGTGATAACAGTTCTAGCGCTGGAATCTAGTCGTGTTCACTGCCACAGCACCTCTGTATATATGTGTGTGTGTGTGTGTGTGTGTGTGTGTGCGCACATGTAAAATACACACACAGCTTCTGAGTTTCTACTTCTGTCACGTGTATATCACAAGGATTCAGGTGCTGAGGTGTTTGGTGCCATCTGTTAAGGTCCTGTGGTGGCAAAGCTTCACTCTCCTCGGCTTCAAGCCTCCTGTTTAACAGGTTGAATTTAAGGGTCACAATGCCAGCACCAAAACACCCCTATTCACTTATAGATTTATATATTCATATATATAGACTGTATATAGATACATATTTAATATACCTTTCAGTTTATGGTGGAGAGACATACATGGAAAAACAAAAACTTATGTACAAAAACAGTGTGTCTTGTTCACTAACAAACTGCTCAGGAAGCAGCTCGCTTTAAGAGAGCAAAGCGTGCTGACGGTTTCAAACTGCTGAGTGAGCAACATTAACAGAGGCCCTCGAACCTGTTTACTTGGACTCTGAGCCAGATGTTGCAGAGTAGTTTTATCGAAAAGGTGGTGTCTGCTGTTGTACACTTGGCATTCAAAGAACCAGACAATAGCATATTAAATATGAGAAAAGGAAATGCCAAAAAAAAGGCTTTACAAATGTCCCTGTGTACAGCACCAAGTATTCGATTTGTTTTTGATGTTTTCACTTTAGAATAAATAAGATCAGGCACAGTCCAAATTTAGCACCATTGTTTTCAGACTGTGAGTCAAGTACACACACTATTGCATTCTACAATGTCAACACATTTCAGGATTTAACAAAAAAAAAAAAAAAAAAAAGGAAGAGAAAAACAAATACCAAGGCAAATGGAGACTGACGGCATAAATATTATACACAACTATACAGTCGGAAAATGAATCACATTCACAGTACAGACATTGTTTACAAAAAAAAATATAACACAATAAAAAGCAAACAAAAAGGTGTGTAAAGAGTCCAGTAGTTTGTTGTGGTTATGGTAAATAGGTTTTCCCAGTGTGTGAGGATATGCATGCTCGGGTGTGTGCGTGTGTGTTAACTAACTGCAGTATTATTCCACAAACATGTGTCCATATTTATGTCAACATTTGCTTACACCTGCATTTCCCAACAGCAGAAATAAATATACTACGTTTAGCTTAAGAAGAGTTTAAAATTCCTGCTTTAAGAATAATTCTGCTGCGGTCCCACAAAGTAGTGCGATTTACCAAATTGATAGACAAAGAGAAAACACTATTAATAAATACAGAAATTAGTTCAGATCATCTGTGGTTTTACTAGGAATCTTTTATACCTGGATTCAGCTTAACTAAACTTTAACAAATGTGTTGCCCAAACTCTTTGACAACAGTGGATCCCTACCAGAGAGTGGCTAACAATGTCCACACAGAGCACCATCTCATTAAGTGAGTTCATCGGGTGTTATTTTTTAAAAATCTATTTAAATGTATTCAGCTCTGCTCATTACTGGCACCCCTTGAAATGTTGCTAAGTCAAGATCATTCCAAAATGAGGCTAAAATCTGCAAAACATAAACTGATGTCCTTATTCTTCAGTTAATTCATTTCGATGCAGCATGTGAAATAGACCTAATAGTCACAAAAGGCCAAAATGATATTTAAAGTAAACATGGAAGCTTTCATTGATGTTACATTTTTGATATTGGAAGAGAAACAATGACCACACCACACATCAGGATTTATTTTCATTACTCAGAATGTGAACTTAGTTTTGCTCCAGTTAGAAGCAAAATAAATATTAGTTTTGTGAGCCAAAAGCAGCCAAAACTAGCTAAATTAGAGAAAAGCTGATTTTTAGTATCACTTTTCTCTTAATTAATGGTACTAAAAACAGCAAATAACCCAAGTTTTAATTGTCTTAAATATAAAAAAAAAAATATAGCAAACCATCAACATAACAGGGGTGTCAACTAACCAGCCAGGACTTGTACATCTTCTGCTACATGAGTAACTGTATCTTACTATCCAGTGTGAAGTTAGACCAAAATATTTACTTCCTCATCTTGTTTCATAGTCCAATATGTTGTAACAAATGCTGAATTTCACTGAAGGAAGAAAACAGATAAGAGAGCGCACATGCAGATAAGAAAAAGCTGCATGATATTTGAGCAGAGTTCAATGAACTGGTCTGTTTGTGTGTGTGTTTGTGTTTGAGTATGCACACGTGACACCAGACTTTGGAGGGAACGTGACACTTGAGATTCGGCTCAAAAAAGTGGACTGTGTGCTTCAATCTGTTGTTAAATGTTACATGAAATCATTATAAACTGTTGCTAGAATAGTAACTACGACAAAAATGACACACGATCGGACTATAGAGCACCTCAAATGTGAAATCAGACATTTTGATGATTCAGTTCATTCAGTGCTGACAGCAGCCATTACTGATTTCCACATTGTGTTTAAATCTTCAAACCAACATTTTTAGCCAAAAGAACTCAAAATATGAACGTGACCAGTGCCTTTGAATTCTGCTCAAGGTGATCATAGTGGTGGTGATTAGTGTGTGTGTGTGTGTGTGTGTGTGTGTGTGTGTGTGTGTGTATGCGTGTGTGTGTGTGTGTACATGTGTGTCGGAGATCCCAGTACAGAAGCCGGTCTTGGAGGCGGTCGGGTAGTGCAGACATTTTGAAGCACCAGTGAGTGAGGAGAGTGCCTTGGTCCACACGTGGACATTTGCATAGTTTATTTAATGTTGAGGTAGTTTTCAGCAATTACCTGTAAGATCAAAGAAGACAGAAAAAGACACCATGTGTGATTATGTATTCGTATTCAACAATGCAAAAAACACTGATAGGCCAACCCACATTAAATCCTGTCACTTTTAAAATCCAAACTTGTCATCTTGCAGTTTTTGTAGTTTTAATCTTAAACCCAAAATGTATCTTACCTTGTTCGTACAGAACAACAGCGTGTGGGAGCACAGGGAAAACAGGTATCCTGTCTCTCTCACTCCCTACCAGTCTCGCTCCCTCCCTCTCTCTCTCTCTCTCTTTCTCTCTCTCTCTCTCTCTCATTCTCACCCCCTCTTCACCCTCTGTTTGCCCGTCACCCTTCCCCTCTCCATCCCCCCTTCCCCTCACCCTCAAACCCTATCTAGGCCGGGAGCCGGGGAGCTGGGAGGTGGTGAAGGTGCCATGCATGCCCTGTGTCCTCCACATGCTCCCACCACCACCTGAGCTGCTGGCCGGTGGTGGAGGGGGCAGCCGAGGGGAGTAGTGCACTGCAAATGGACGAGAGGAGGAGGAGGTTGACAGAGAGGAGGAAGAGAGAGAGGCGGTAGCAGCGGCAACAGCGGACACAGGAGCAGAGGAGGCAGAGGTGGAGGAGATGGAGAGAGAGAGGGATGACTGAGCTCTCTGATGGTGGAGAGAGGAGTGGGGCAGACGGGAGGAGAGGAGGGAGTCTGACCGAGAGGATGGCAGGGCGTCAGAGTGCGTGGGTACTGACGAGGAAGGGGCGCTGTGCAGGGGCGGTGGAGGGGGCAGGGAGAGCGTGGGAGGAGAAGGGCTGTGCAGGACCGACTGTGTGCGACTGTGCTGGGCCTGTGACAAGGAGAGGGGCAGAGGTGAGGACACGGAGGCCAGGCGTGTGGAGGCTGGTTGGGGAGTGGTGTGCTGCTGGGTTTGGGAGGAGGAAGAGGAGGAGAGACTGAGCAGAGAGCTGAGGCCTCCAGAGGTGGGCAGCGTTGCCCCAAACTGATGGGAGGACACTGAGGGAACCACGTGGTGAAATATACCTGCAAATCATACAGCAGAAATGGAGGGAATGGGGAGGGCGAGAGAGTGGAGAGCAGATAAAAGTGCCAAAGAGAGCAAGAAGGAGGGGGACAAAGAGAGAAGCAAGGACTGAGCCAGGTTGTGCATAGCGCCAAGCAAGTCATAGACAAGCACACAGAAAGCAAACAGAGTCAGTCCACTGCAATTGTAGCCAGATTAAACCAGATCAGCTTCACCAGTTTTTTGAAATTCTGATTTCTGGAATTATTTTTGCTTGCGAGTGAAATGACTCTGACATACAAATTCAACAGGTACACCCACAGAAAATGATAAATGAACAATGCGACCTACATAAAACCTAATAGTCATTATATAAATTCATTACTTAAAAACAGATGCCAAATAAAGCCAATTTTTTTTAAAGATTTTTCTTATGTCTGTTTTAGTTCAATGTTGATTCTAAAATGCAGCATTTTCCGAGGGTGTTTCCAACTGCAGCACTAAAGCAGCCAGCCCATGTCAAAAGCGAGGCAGCACACAGAATCGGTCAGTCAAACTGTCAGTGTGGCAGACAGAGACAGCAGCACTGAGCCTCCACTTACCTGACTATTAGCAGGCCCATTCCCTATAACTCGTTCATTTCTTTATATGTAACATGACCCCAGGCTAAGACCTCACTATGACTGTTCAATGATCCTGATCCTGAGATAAGAATTCACACTGAGTAGGAATGATAATCAGTTTGTCATCAGTGACGCTCACCTCCAGCCGCTCCCCCAGCCAGCCCGGCACTGGAGAAGCTTCCCAGGGAAGAGTGTCCATTGACGAGCCGTGGGGTCCCGCTCACCGTGGACCCGCCTGTCGGGGCCCCGAACAAGGACTGCAAGACTGATGCCCCTCCGAGTTGAAACTGAGATCCCAGGTACTGACCCACAGATGATCCTGTGGTTGAGGACACTGCTACAGGACTGCCTCCCACCTTCCCGCTCAGAATTCCCCCGCCGCTGCTGGCGGCTGCAGAAATGAAAAGATTCTGACTCGCGAGACTGCTGCTGCCCTTCAGCTCCCAATCTCGAGGGGCCTTCTGCTTCTGAAGGGTCTGGCGTTGGTCTGAGCCACCGCCTCCTTGAGCTCCTCCACTACCGCTGCTGCCTCCACCGCGGGTCCCTGCATCTTGGCTCAGGAAGGGGTTGGGGGTCACGTAGCTTGATGACTCTCCATCGCTCCCTCTCCTCACCTGCTGATGGTGTTGTTTGTGATCAGAATCTGAGTCTGTGCCCCTGCTTGACCCGCCCATACCAAATGGAGAGCCTCCCTGTCTCAGGTCAGAGTTAGGTTGCTTTGGGTCGGAAATGGGTGAAAAGGTGGATTTCCACTTGCTGTTTGAGGACAAGGAGGAGGAAGAAGAGGCCTCACTGCCTGTACTGTTGCCACTGCTGCTACCAGATTTCCTGCCTAGTGGACCGATAGAGGGTAGGCATTAAGGAGTAGAAGTGCAAAAATAAACATTTTATTTTAGTTAAAGCATTTTCTTTTCTTACCTCTTTCATTATCCCCGAGTCTACCGGGTCCATCTCTGCTCTCCAAGGATATAGTGGCAATTTTTCTTTCAATTCTAGGGGAAAAAGAGCAACAATTAAAAACAAATACAGCTGCAAGTGGCAACAAAATGTGCATGAATCTGGCATGAGGTCACACTTGTATCACTAGTGTTTGTTTAACAAAGAAAAATGTTGTGATGAGCCACCTGGTTACTTAGCAACTCAACCAAGAGGGCTTAAAAAAAAAGTCATCAAGGAAAGCCTAACAACCTTCACATTACATTAAAAAAAAACCTCTTACCTTGAACTGGAGCTGTCAGCAGGGTATCCTGAGTCCTCATCATCAGAGCTGGGGGCTGACGAGTATCGACCTGTACCATTCAGTTCCAGGGGGCGCTCTCTCTTCAAGATGGGAGGTTGGTCCAGGTCAGGCCCGCTGGGGCTGCGGCTTGATTGCTCTGGGGAGGAGATGGCAGAGATCTCCAGAGGTTGGTTGATGTTGTTCACCTGTTGGGATGAATGACATACAGATTACACCCAGTGATGAAAGTCGTTTTGAATAACCAGAGAGGAATCTAAATAAACTCGTCCATAGAGAGATCAAGGTGTAAATGTATCAATCATACGTTACAGACAGAGTGAGTCTGATTATTCAGAAATTGTATATGGTATATGTTCTGCATAGTTCAGTTGTCATAAATTACAAAATGCTTATAGTCACAATAAATGTAGGGTCCTATGATTTCCACGATCACGGAATCACAATCAACAATTACTTACAAAATAAGCACAGTATCATATCAGGTTTCTTCCGGTGACTCACCATGGAGTTGATGTTTAGTGGTGATCCGGAGGAGTGGTTGTTGGAGCTGAGCCCAGGGAATGACCTCCTCTTTGGGGATCCGCTGGCCGTGACAGCCCCGGTAGAGCTGCGTTTCCTTCTCCCTCGCTTCCGCCCTTCTTGAGAGCCGAGGCTGTGAGAGGACAGCGTATGTGTTGGTGTGTGAGTGTGCTGTGTGCCAGGGGACTGGTGATGGTGGTGGTTTCCATGGTTACTGTGGTATCCCTGCTTGGCTGAATTGCCAGTGTGATGGTGGAGGCGTGAGACTCCGGCCACGCTGCCTCCGCTGCCTGACGAAGAGGAAGAGGAGGAGGAAGAGGAGGAAGAAGAGAAGAAGATTCTCCTACGCAGTTCACTGTCCTGAGGCTCTGTATCGGAGTCTGCCCCGTGATGTTCCTGTCCGTCCTCTGGAAGAATCCTTGGGGGTCCATCTGCATACTGGAGAACCCCTCCAGTGCTGAGTGGGGGGCTCTGGATGGGACCCCCTCGGCCCATTGGTCCTGTCAGAGGAGTATTGGTGTGTGGAGGAGGCGATGAAGAAGCACCATTATGGTCCTCAGGGTGGGGACCTCCATTCATCAGCCCTGAGCCTGATGAATATCCTAAAGAGAGATAATCGATAATTGTAATGAGTCAAAACTAATACAGAAAGCAAAGGAATATTATGGAGAAAATGTTTTCATTAATAGTGTATCAAATTCTCTTCCTACCATCATCCATTTCTCCTATTCTCAACTAAAAGCACACCTCATTGGCCCTTAACTGCGCCTCATCTAACCAGTGTTTGTATCCTTACCATTATTCTGTTATTCTCCAAGCGCTACAAAGCACTTGCCAATAACTGCTGTGTATAATGTTATATAACTTAAATAAAGTAAAGTGAAAAATACATTAAGACATGGATGGGCAATCCTTACCATTGGTCTGACCTGTCTGAGACACAGGACTCGGAGTACTTCTCTGAAATTATGAACACAGAGAGCATATCATGATGTGAAATCAAAAATCACAAAATATGTTATAATAATCCAGGTGAAATATGTACACAACAATCTTATTTTTAACAAGTGAACATCTGCAGCAGTTATGAGGTCGGCCTAGACTGAGGCCAGATAGTCTTGTAACAGATTTAACCGGAACTGGAACATTGCATCAAAAACCACATGACCTAAAAAATGTGTCCTTCATACAACACAATACTTCACTTTCTGTACAGTGCTACAGACAACTGCACCCACTGTTAATTATACTATTACAAACTGTAACTGTAACAAACATACTCACCAGTCTCTCAGCACGACTAGGCAGCACCACACTGGCCAGTGGGATGCTGACTGGAAGTTTACTGGGATGGACAGTGCTCAGAGGAATACTAATTGGAAGGCTTGTTATGCTGCTGTCACCCTGAACAGATGGACTCTTCTCCTTACCGCCCTATTTGAACACAAAGGAAATTGACTGTAAATACTGTCAGGATGGTACAGTGGATCCATGTAACCTGTGTGCATACACACATACAAACACTGGAAGTTGTGAGGGGAATTACACATACTGTACATGTAAAATCAAGTTTATCTTTACTGCACCTTTGAATACAGTTACTCCACATATAATCATGTTTTATTTCCACCATGTCTGAATCTAGCCATGGGACATTTTACTGAGGGAACTGAGTACTATCAATGCAACAGTAGGGTTCATGGAAAATATGTGACCAAACATATCTGGGTCATTGGGAGTATAAGCAGCAAGTCCACTAACTGTTAACTGTTTAGAGAGGCTAAAGTGGAGCATCAGTGGGTAGTAAGACTACCACCGTTCGGGCACGCCCCGGTAGTCCACTGGTTAAAATTACTGCCACATAACCACAATGCCCACGGTTTATTTTTGGCTATGGACCTTTGATGCATGTTGTGTCTCTTTCCCCCTTGTTTCCTGTCTATGCTCTAATGTCACTGTAACAATATGGACCACTTTTTCTCTTTACTTAGGGGGGACAGGGGATATTTAGCAGGTCAACAGTATATGACATACAGAAGTAGTATACATCATCCAAAAGCTGAGAACCAAAAGATTTATTTGAGAAGCAGCTCAGCACTTTGTGTCAAGTTTTACTAGTTATGAATCTGTAATAAACACTGCATTTTGGTTAGGTTCATGTTCAAATTTTGAAAGTGTAGAGAGTATAAGGGCCTAGAACATTATGACTGAAGTATGTGATGGTAATTTCCAGTCTTGATTATAGCTCACAAGCTGTTTCAGTGATGTTTGGGTCAATCCCATTTGTTACACATATTCTGTACAAAATTTAACAATTTTTGACCATTTCAGAATTGTCATAGTCAAATAGTCAATTTGTGTGATATAGGATTTGTGCAGTTTACTTTTATTAGCAATATGTTATAATTTGTAATAATTAAAATAACTTACTTATATGTACATACAAGAATTGTTTCTATTCCTTGTATTTATGATTGTATATCATTTTGGTATTTATGGTTGTTATTTCTATCTATTGATCTATATATATGGAGGGCAAATACACACACACACACGCACGATAAGGATGTTTACTCGAAGCAGCAGCTTTGACAATAACCCTTGCATGGGAAAGTTCAGAAATGTATCAGAAACAAATCTGTGGACGCTGAGGCAGAACTCCCAGGAAACTTCCCAGGAAAGAAACACTGATAAAAAATGAACAAAGAAGCAACTGTTGTGCCAATTAATTGCCAAGGTTGAATATTGTAAGGGTGTCAGGCGTGCCTAGCACTGTAAGTATGACTAGCTATGTTGTCTAACACAAGCACTGAGTCTGTATGCATATGTGTGATTCTGGAATAAAACTCTTAAAGACAGACTCGCTCTAGGTGAATCTGTTTATACAGAAATCCCACAACACAGTGCAAGACAAAACAAAGAGAAAGATAAACATTTACCCTCTCAGAACCTTTAGGAATATTCTGGGCTTCAGATGCATTGGGAGAAGGGCAGCTCTGTTTGGCTCCAAGTGGAGAGTTGATGCCACCCATTTCCCCCCTGAAAAACAAACAAAATCACTGTAAGACTTAAAAAGATTCTTTATAGGAAAGTGGGAGCTTTTAGTGTATACCAACCTATGAATGGCCAGCCCTGGACCTCTTAAGTGGGCAGAGGCCGTGGGATCTTGGTTTAGGTGCCTCCGCAATGCAATTTTGGCAGGGGAGAAGCGTGTGTAGTCAGGAAGCGTGTGGGAGGAGTTTAGCTGCCTTTGTCGGGCATCAGGAGTGGCAGGTACGATCTCATGGTCAGGCGAGATGGGCAGATAGCGGGAAAGAAGCTCCCCCTTGGTGTTTGCCCGGTCAAAACAGGGTGAGCTAGTGCCATTGATAGACAGCTCTGGGCTTACACCATTGAGAGCTGGGGCTGAGGAGAGGCCAAGCTTAGAGGAGTCCAAGTCTGTGGAAGAGCGCGATTCCAGGCTCTTTCTGTATGGAGAACCCTCACAAGGGCTGTAGGATTTGAGATGAAGAAGCTCCTGCTGCCTTTGACTTTTCTCCAACTCCACAATGCTGATCTACAGACACCAGGGGGAGCCATTACACAGTAAAACAGTCATCCTATAACAATGCTGAAATGCCTGAGAAAACAAGACATATGTATTTATTTGATCTCTCTGTTGTGACAGCAATTCACAAAATCTTTTCTGAAAGTTGTATTTTATCCATCATTTTTCCTGAAAGCTGGATTGTATTCACAGATTAAGTGCTAATTTGATTAAATATCTGTGAAAATCCAGTTGTAAGGACAAAAGAGTGTCAGAAATTTAACTGGCGAGGTGGACTAAGTACCTGCAACTCCAAGCAGTGTCTCTGTTTCTCGGAGATCTGTCTGCGTAGGGCCTGCTTCTCCTTCAACAGGCTCTCTAGACACAAAGAGCCCCAATCGAGCTTCAGCTCCTCACATCGAGACTTCAGCTGGGAAACAACGCACAAAGCATATTTGCTGTTATCTATTTGCTTTTCATTACCAAACAACAAAGTGAAACAAATGAATATTAGCTTTTAACTGCCAACCTGTATCGTTTAAACTAGAGCTAAACATTTCAACCACCATGGTGGAGGTCGTAAGAACACAGCAGCACTGAGCTCTCACCAGAAGCAGGCTGTGGTCTCTCAGCAAGGCCATGTCTCTCTCAAGCTGCTTAGTCTGCTCTTTGAGCTGACGATTGTGGGCTGATATCTCCTTCTGGGCCTGCAGCAGGTCCTCCACAGTCAGGGCTTTCACTCCAAGCTGACCACCACACGCAAACACAAAGAAACACACAGAAACACACAGAAATCTCAGTGTTAACATAATTGAAAATTGTATCTTTGCTGACCAATACTGGCATAAGTTCTCCCCCTGCTATATTAAGGGTGTGTTCACAACAACTTAACATCACTGTTGGGTGTAGTTGCAGGTTTCAACAGAATGCACCCAACAGTGATGCTGGATGTGGTCTCAAGGGCAACTGAGTTGCAACTTTCAATCAGGGGAGCTTAGTTTCCAAAGTTAACCTTTGAAAACAAGCAAATTATAACATGATACTGCATGAAAAGTCATTACCCTACAGAACAAAGCATGCTCTCTCTCTCACAAACACCACACAAGCTGCAATTCACTATCTGTTCATTTGCAAATGATTTACAAATGAAATGGGATGGGTTCTTCATCAAACTAACTCAATTTAGGCAATAATCATTTGTACACAGACTGTATTTGGAAAGTCAAATAAAAATAATTAAAAAGTATCATCAGGTCACTTCACAATTAAAAAAATACATAAGCATAGAAGATACATAAGAGATGAGATGGAATAAAAGTGATGCATTTTCTGGATGTTAATATATGCAGGTTTATTACTACTGTTCTTGACTGTGCCTTTACAGCTGTGATCTGGACAGCAATAAAGGAGCAGTTCTCACCTCATCGAGTTTGGTCTGAAAGAGACCTTTGATCTTGTCCTTATGCGACTGACACACAGAGTGGAGCTGCTCGGCCTGCCCTGACAGGTCCCTGTGTTTTTGCTGGAGACAGAGAGCAAAGCAGGAATACCGGTGAGAGGATGAGTAAAAAAACAAAAAAACAAACAAACAGACAGACAGATGTATCATTATAAAAGACGGCAGATTAAATGTGCTTGAAAGAAACACCACTTAATGATATGTCTTAACCACGCAGATCAGAAATGTCTGCAGAGGCATTATTCATTACCTTCTCCTGCTCTAAAAGCTGCTGCAGGTTGGTGCGGTACTGAGGAGTCTTCATGTAGGCCATAAACTGGAGGTATTGAACTTTGATGTTATCTGTGTAAAGGTTGTGGGTTGGAGACAGAATGAGAAAGAAGATAAAAAAAGAGAAAACTTCAAAAAGACTGAAATGTCTTCTGATCTCTTTACAGTTGAGTATAATATGCCTAATCACCAGTTTAAATGAAACAGAAACCGATAAACCTGTTTAACGGATACATTCGTGTGGCATAATGTGTATGACTCCAACAGCAACTTGGAGCATGACAGCTACAACTGACTGAATCTTCATCTGCTCACCTAGCAGTTGTTGCAGACCAGGAGGAGTCGGGCTCAGCAGCAGTTGACTAGAGGGATAGTGCTGGACCTTGGGAGGTAGCTGGTAGAAGGGACTCTGAGGTGGCCGGTATGCATCTGTACACACAACAAGCATATTTACAATCATGTTTTCTAAGCCATACAGTGTGGATTTAAGAGGATATAATTATTAATTCCTCTTTTTTTTTCTCAGTAGCATACATACATAGGCCTACACACACACACATACACACACATGCACGTACGCACACACATGGCACGTATCACTACACACATGGCACGTATCACTACACACAGGTACTTGGGGTCTCAGTCATAGGTCATAATTTTTGTGTGTAAAGAGGATAACATATTTTGTGTGTGTGTGTGTGTCCTCTGACCCTGAGGGGGTGCTGCAGAAAGGGTCTTGGCGTGCAGCAGATCCAGCGCGCTCTGATTCTTCTTGTTTTTCTTCTCAGCAGCCGGAGCAGCTTTCTTGGGTCGACCACGCTTCTTATTGTTCAACTTGCGACCTTTGGACAAGAGTCGGGTTCTTCTGGGTTTGGCAGAGGGCTTGACCACTGTCACCAAGCTAGGACGCTCCTCCTCCCCACAGGAGTCCTGCTGTAGTACACATAGTACACACACACATAAATTCATGCACAGAGAGCTTGCCTTGCTGAGTTTGTGGTGCAAATGAGACAAAAGAGAAATATCGCTTTCCACATTAAGTCTGGTAAATCAACACATAACCTACCTTGTTCTGTTCTTTTTGTTTTGTGGGTGTGGTGCTATTGCTTTTACTGTCCTTCGTATCTTTCTGTTGACGTCGCCTAGCTGCCTCTTGCTCCTCCTGACATGGAAAGAATCTTATTAATGGTTTGATACAGAAATGTGAGTACAATGACACTATGAATACACTAAGGAAGATGACTTACCCTGAGTTTAGGATTTTTGAGACTAGCAAAATAGTTTTCAAGCTGAAAAACAAGACAAAGAAGATGTAGATATTAGACATCACTCAAATAGACTGAAGGAACTTTTAATTTCCCAGAAAATGTCATTGTTTTTACAAATATTTACATATTGCCCAAGTTAACCTTAAAAACGTTGTTTCCACACTTTTGGCTATAACCTGATTTAATAAATACAGTTGTACAGACATATTGAAAGGAAATTTAATCTCATGTTCTATTAAACAATATCGCTGCTTGTTATATTTAAAACAAATCTGTAACTTTAGACTTGTTTTTAAAGCAAACAATGTCCTGAGCAAGACTGTGTGGTTAACTTTTGAACCCTGTGAGCCGTTTCTGACACACAATCAATCACGCTGAATGAATCAGTGGCAACTTTTTACCACATTCATACAGATTTTGAGCTTATAAAGAAATGATTTGAACACAAACACAAACAGAGGTGTGACAATGTTTGGCAGGTTTGTTGAGTTTGTCTTTCTGTGATGTTTTTGGATCATGAGTCAGATTACTGAGTCACTTTGCTCAAAGGCAGGCACAAGCCTGTGTGTATGAGGTCAGCAGGCTGTAGGTTGTAGTGTTTGTGCAACTTTGAACAGATGGCCTTAGGTGACTCACAGCTTTCAATCAGTAACCTTTTGTCAGAGTTAGTTGTTTAAAATTGAATTGTCCTTCGTCACGTACACTTGCTTAGCAATCAAAAACCATTTTCTATAAAAGGGCACACACAATATAACCAAACACCTATCGGGGCATTAACACGACACACAGGTTTCTCACTGGGATAGAAAAATTGATTTTCTGAATTTTCTTAATAACATGGTATTGACTGAAGGAAAGAGACTCAACTGTGAGGGCAGTACAGCACATATGCTAGAGTTATCTTGTAGTTTATTTTTAAAAAAGGCAGCAGATGCGTTTTTGTGAGATAAACATGAAGTATATTATGAAATTTCTACACCGTCACCCAAAGAAGAAGCGATCAGCACTAACAAATGAGAGCAGCTGACCAACACACACTGCAGCATTAAACAACTTAAACCAACTCCGAGGGGAAGAAAATAACTCACTGCTCAGTCTGTCTCACCCCAACAACCCTGCACCCACTCAGTGTCTTAGACAACAATGTCTTTCCCTGGAGCTAACGGTGCAGCAGAGAGGCTAGAGACATGACATTAATAACAACACAGCAGAGCACTCCGTCTCCACCTCAGCTTGTATTCTCATCCAGGCAGGAGACTCAAGGATGCTTTTAAATTAATTCATTAATTTATCTTACTTGCCAGTTATGTTTCATGTTAGGGCTGAGCGATTATGGCAAAAATCTAAATCTTGATTAATTGAACTTTTAACCTCGATTACGATTAATGAACGATTATCTCCACCCTTGAGTTATGTATTTTCACAGTTTCTTTTGTTTTGTGTTTTACACCGCTGCCCTCACACAATATTTTTGCACGAGTATCTTTAGGAAGTGAAAATAATGGTGTTTTATGGTGTGACGCTGTGGTTAATGTCTAGTTTACTTGATTAGAACTACGTAAAGATCATGGTTTGGGTAAAAATGATCACTGGAGACAAGTTGTCAAATTCCTTAAAGATATGCAACCTTTACTGTCATGGCAACAGTGAACACCACGATTAATTGATATGAGCAAGATTATGGTGAGAGACTTAGAGTTTCTAAATGTCGGTTTCGATTATTTTTCGATTAATTGCCCAGCCCTATTTCATGTTGTGTTGTGTTTCAGTGGAATAAGGACACCCAGTGAATGGTCTGGCACACAGTATACTAGAGCTGAAAATAGTGCTGCCTTTTCTATTCATTCAATCATGAATTGGTTCTGAATAAAGAATACATTCTCAATGGAATCTTATACAAATCATGAGATTCCCAAAGATTAACCAAGGATTACTACAATCAATCACCAGAGTGACAAACACATCAGTGTTATCTAATGCACTTGTGTTACCTGGTGTAACCCCTCTGTGTTTGCTGACTCCTGGGACTGAATACTCACTAAGACAATACTGGCTGTTATTATGGCAGCCTCCCTCATGAATTCCGGTTACTGTTTGTTTCCAATGTATAATTTGTGGTGCTTCAGCTTCCATTTTGTTTTTTTGTTTGCTTTTTATCTTGTTTTACCAAAACACAATTAAAAAAAGCTCCAGTGCTTACTATGGTGCGGTCAATGGTATGCAGGTAGTAGGAAACTGGCTTTCCAGTCCAGGACACTGAGCCCCTCAGTGGAGAAAGCTCCACCACACGCATTATTGTGCCAATATCTGGAAGACAGAGAGGAAAATTATACATTTTAAAATCTTTACATGACAAATACAAATTGCTGGAAGGACGAGAGATGAAAATCAGGTACTTACCACTCAAGTTTCGACTGTTTATTCTAAAGTTTAAAGGTGCAAAAGGTTTGGAGGATACTATCTTTCCACCTAGAAATAAAAAACAACAGACAGCAAAATAAAAGGGTATTGTATTAAAAGTATGTTCTGTGAACACATACAACAGCTGCTGTGCCTCACTACATAAAGCAAATACAATACACACAATTACTTCCCCAAACAGATACAGTAATCCACACACATTAATCTTATGGCGCTTTTCCACTACACAGTTCTAGCACTACTCGGCTCGACTCGGCACGGTTCCAGGAACGACCTTTTCCATTACTTCATAGTACCTACTCAACGTGGGCGGGGTCGTCATAGCACGGCTCCGCGAAACTGCCGTGACTTCGTTTTATACGCGACACAAACAAATAAACAATGGAGGACATGGAGGTGATGGTGTACTTGCTGCTGTATGTGGCTTTCTGTCACACACAAAGCAACAAAATTGAGCCGTATGGCTGTAACGTGTAGTCGGTATTTAAAAATGGCGGGTTTGATTCTTGTGTGGGACGGCTCATGACTCTTCCAGCGACAACTCTTCTGACCAATCAGCGACTAGCAGTCTGTTGACGTCACATTTAGTATCGGCTCGGCTCGCTTGGAACCTCAGCAGAGCAGGTACTAAAAAAGTACCAGGTACCAAAAAAGTACCAGGTACCAGGTACTATCCCTAGTGGAAACGCAAAAAAAACTGAGTCGAGTCGAGTAGTGCTATAAGTGTATAGTGGAAAAGCGCCAATACTGTCACATTTAGTACGGACAATCAAAGCCAAGTGGCCTTTTGAGGCTCTGAGGTCTAAGATCAAGTGCCAAGAGCTGACACAGTGGTTACTGGATACCATCATCCATTGTTTATTTTTTTAAATCACTTATGTGAATAGCTGAATAAATAATTATTTCCAATGAACCCAGGTATCACTCCCAGTGCCACCAACACAAGGCCTTGATGTGTTCTACACAAACAAAAAGGTGTATTGTCTTTTAGCACCTGCCATTGTTTTTTAACAAGTCTTTTTTGTTAACCTTTAATCAGTTTACACCCAAGGCCTCATAAAATGTCTCAATTTGTTGCAGTTTGTCAAACAGCCAAGTCAAGCAGTGAGGTAAAAAGACAAATTAACACATTAAACATTGTGCAGACTAAAGTAAAAACTAAACTACATTTAGGTATTCGAATATCTTCCAGCATAATTTTAGTATAATCAATTTCATTAATGTCTTAAAATGATGTTTAATCCAAAACATTTTGAGAAGGAATTCAGCATATGGCAAGAAAGGAGAGGTATAATTGTGTTTATTGGACCAAGATCAAGTGATAAATGTATAATGCATAATTTGTTAGTGTGTTGCCTTTATGGCTTAAGTTTGTATATGCGTTAATTTTGAAATGTATTTTATTTTGAAATGGGTTTTCTCTACGGTGGGAGTTGCATGTGTACAATTTGCTTCCTGTTAGTAGTGAAGAAGCTAGCTGAATCAACCCTCCTGTGTTTCTGTGTTCATCCAAACAATTCATGCTGTAAATGCCACAGAGGCAATGTCGTAAGTAGATAATTTCATGTTTGAATATAAATAATTGTTAAAAAAGGATATATTATTTACACGAAAAAGGATTTGATTGGTTGTTTTAAAATATTTAATTTATATGTATTTACAATGAGAAAAAGCACATGTTGAAAAGTAAAATGCAGATTTTTGTATTTTTATGTTACAGTTTTCACTCTGCCCTGTATAATGATACAAACGAGGAACAGTAAACAGCAAAGAAAAGCTCACTATGCCTCAAGTCAATCATTTACAGAGAAGAGTTTAGCTAGTTGGATAGCTGCAGTTGCTACACTGTAGTGAGGACAACATAGTTAGAATGTTAGGTGCGTTTTCTATTTGATAGTAAGGCTTATTTGATCTTTAGTGTGTGTTTGTGTGTGTGTGTGTGTGTGTGTGTTTCCAAGTAGTGACCACAAAGAGCAAAAATTCCTAACCTTCCTTCATGTTAGCAAAGCGCTCCTTCAGCTGGTGATCTACTTCTGGACCAAAGGCAAAGTTATTCACAAAAATAATACTGGAAAACAGACAAAGTAAAGAGCATTTTAGATTTTGGCTTGGCTGTGGAAAAAATAGAAAAACTGTAAGTTAAGTTTTGACAGAGAAATACACACATTTCACACATTGATTGTTGTAGTAATTATATCTAACAAACACTTTGTTTCACAGAACAACATTAAAAAATAAGTTTCACAGTTGTAGCATTTTATTACAAGACTGAAGCTTTTCTTAGTTCAAATACCAAATACAGAAATGCATTACAAGGTTTCTATTTTCTGGTCATGCTTTGTATAAATTCAGCTTATAAATGGTCTAATTGGAAATAAAGGGAAATTGACAGTCAGACTGTGACTGGGACCTGGTTTGGTACACCACCTTGTGTTGGCAATCCTTTCTTTCCATTCTTCAGACAGAAAATCACCTCTCTCCAGCTGAAAGTAAAGAGGAAGAGAAAATCCTGAGTGCTTGTGGAACTGCACTGAAACGTTAATATATTTATTTGTTACTCAGAGGAGAAGCTACACTAAGAGTAAACTTACTGTGTACTCCCCGTGTTTCTTCCCATACCATTTCATCCACTTTTTAAACTCTTTATCCATGGTCTGAAAGACAGAATTTAATTATTAAAATACAAAACAAAACAATTAATAACAAATGTAAATTTTAAAAAACTACACAGAAACATGTGATCAGAGTCTTCCTGTGAGATATGTGAATAGTTACCTCTGCATAGGTAGCTGGAATGTCTGCTTTCTCTACACCATAGTAGTGTTTACAATTGGTCGCTGCTGCAACCTGCAGGACTACCTGCCCCACTCCTGTAAATCAGAAACAATGAAAATTGTTTTATGTTTTACACCAAACAGACAAACACCTGGACTGTCTTAAACTATTTTTTCCTTTCTACTGCACTGTAATCCTGACAAATACAACAACAAAGACATCTGACAGGTCTATACATAAACTGGCAATTGACTTTTTCCAAACTGGCACCATTTGACTTTGTGTGACAGAAGTCGTTCTGTGTGAAAACAGTGTCAGATGAACCTCGCTTTCCCCCCTCCACCTCCCAGCACAGTAGCACACTCACCACTGCCAAGGTCGACAAAGGTGTCATCCTCCATCATTTCCATCTCGTCAATAATCTGAGCGACCAGGTCGAAAGAGGTCTCTCCGTACACCTCAGGGGAGAAGGGCTCATAGTTGTTCAGCTTCTCAGGGTCAGTCACTGAGTGGTTATACACCTGCTGTAGGATGTGTCTCAGCAGCCCGTTGGAAGGTCGCTTGTTCAGCTTCATGGGCTGGGTGGTCCCCTTCCACTGTAAAATTGGATTATATTTATTCACATATGAACATACTCTAATCAAGGAATAATGATAAATATGTATTAGCATTTGTTCCAATTAGTAATGCAGAATGCAGATGGAGAACATTTACAAACACAATTAATAAATAGAAACATTTCAGTATGGACTCAAGAGCATTAACTTTAAAAACATATCAGTTTATAATTGGAATAAGAAGTTAATCAATGATTTGTACATATATTGGACATAATTCTTGTGTTGGTTAGTTCACTCATGGTACAGATTCAAAAGGAACACTTCACAGCTATATTATCGTCCACAATTAGGCTACGTTCACACTGCAGTTAAAAGTGACCTAAATCTGATTTGTTCGCTCAAATGTGACCCATATCTGATTCAGGCCACTTTCAAATGTGGTATTGAATTGGATACATATCGGATTTTTTTGAATGCAACCGCCATCTGAACGGTCAGGTCACATTTAATGCTGCTTTGATATTATTCTGGACCAACACACAGCTAATGCTCTGCATAAAGACATCATTGAAGTATTAATTTTCTTTCTCCTCTTCTTCCTTTTTAACATCACCCGCTCACAAATTTGCCAGCTGCTGCCACACACTGTTTTTAACATTAGAACATAATTGAGACCATCAGTAACTTCACCGGCTGTTGCTGTTGCCATGTTCGCTTCTGTAAACACCGTTCTGTGCGTGACGTCATTAATGATCAACTGAGCATGCGGGTCACTTCAGAAGTGTGAACTGTTCACATCACAGTCCGCAGACAGGACAATTTAAAAGTGTAATATGAATAGCCAAACAAAAAATTGGATTTGAGCAATAAATCGGATTGAGCAGAAGGCCTGCAGTGTGAACCTAGCCTTAGTGACTTGTGTTTTCACTTTCATGTCACCTACACAACAGTAAAAACTCTTCACACATATAGACCCACCAGCTGGTGAATGCTGTCGATCGCCCTGTTGTACTTGTCACAAAGTCTCTGCATACTCTCAAAACTGTGAAAAAAAAAACAAGACACAAAATGAATACCATCATTTTCTACAAGATAAAAAGGTCAAACTCAGAAAGGAACTACTTTGCTGACTTCAAAGGAACAATCTTCATCTTGATGTCACTATGACACAATTACATCAACAGTGACGTTCACATTTTTTAAAATCATTATTGACGTGTAGATTTTGATGTGACTAAAGGCTCACCTCTTGGTGTCGTAGTCAATGAGAACATAGTTTTCCATCGCCAGTTTGAGGTCTGGGATTTCCTCACACACCCACCTTGAAAACACACCCACACACAAAATTGTCACAAAATAAAGCACTTAACACAGTTACTTCCTTTCTGTGTGAATGAGGGACAGTAAAAGAGTTGAGTCAGAGGACAGAGAGATCACTTACCGAATGGTCTCGATGATTTCATGAGCAGCATCATGGTGTTTATCCTGACGACAGAAAAACAGCCAATTAACTGACCAGTATACCTGTATCGTCAAGAAGTAACTACCATTGTCTACGTCTACTTCAGATTTCCACAATCATTTTGTTATTAATGTGATTAAAGTATAACCATTTATAACATCCGCATTTTAAAATACAAACATCAAGGTAAACAGATGCCCCAAGAAGAAATGAATATGACAAATGTATGTTCTAATTTCTCCTGTCTTCAAATGTATATTGAGATGAATGTAAAGCATACAGTTAAATGCAAACATTAAGGCACCATTTGACAAATAACATCATATGGTGGGTTTTATATTGTGTCTCCAGGAGGTGGGACATAAAACACATTTTTTTCTACAAGAAGAAATGCTTTGTTACTTTCCATCACATAAATTAAACAATTAATTAAATAAATGAATAAATAAAACCATTGTGGCATGTGCAAAAGCTTGAGCACCCTAAAGGCCTGATTTACTAAAGGTTTACGTGTGTAAAAATGTGTGCAAAATAGACATCACCTGCAAAAAATGTGCAAGCTGATCTACTAACGCAGGTTTTCGTCTTGCAACTGTGCAAGATAGTACGCGCTGTCCATTTAGTACATTTGCCATAATGAATATTTAATATGGGGCGTTTCAACCCTGTGTACAAAATACAGGGAGGAGAAAATGCAAATATGTTATTTATATTTATAAAATAGCAAAATAAACACCAGTATTGTACCGTATAAGTCATTATTTCAATTGATTGAATTCCAATCAGAAATGCTTTTTTACTTCTTTTTTTTTTTTTAAATCAATAAATGTTATTATCACTATTTCAACATTCATTTATAACTATAACTCACAATCTGCAGAGTGAAGAGATGAAGAGTGGCAGCAGTGTAAAACTAACATTATTCTGTTACACATGCCACAATGGTAGAAAAACAGAACTGAAACTTTAACTTTTGTACGTAACGACTGTAACTGTTCAGTTGGAGACCAAAATGAACTGTGAGTCCTGCAAAAAACCGTTTGGTGTGAATACATGTTCACACATTAGCTTCCACTGAGCTGACAAGCTGTGAATGTAGCTACATGGTTAGTTGGCTAGCTAATGTGGCTAACAGCTAAAGTGGCAAACGAGTATGATTAACTCTTGTCAGTGAGAGATGGGGACATTGTTTATTTACTTTGCAGCATTGTGTCTAATCACCTAAGTCACAACTTAGTGTGAACTCAACACTGAATAGACTCAATCCACCATTGCACTGTCTGCTGAGCTGCAGAAAGCTGCTCTGATGCTAACCTCTCAGTCTGCTACATTACTGACTGTACTAACAAACCACAGCTGCTAACATAGCTAACATGTGAAATGCATGAGTGACATGTTGTCAGGGATGGACTTGGAATGTTAAATGAGTTATATTTAAGAGAGGAAATCGGGGTCATTGGCAACTCACTGTGGAGACACCGCTTGACTCCAACTCTGTAACACCGTCAGCTCTGATAGCTGCATGTAAGGCGGAGACTAACAGTGAATAATGAATTCAAAGCGTGCTCTGCTAGAAAAAACTATGTAACGACACCATGTCTAAATCACCCCAAGCATAATTTCCTACATTATATGTCCTGTTGAAAAGTTTTCATATCCGTGCATATCAGAAAACATGGACACCGATACCGACATGTCTGTGAAAGGCTCATATCAGCTGAAAATATCAGCAGTCCCTCCTCCCCCAAAGCTGTAACCCTACTGGCAACACTGGATTCAAGTAAATTCTGGGAGCTAACTTCACACAGTCTGTAAAAAAAGGCTGAAAAGGGGACAGCTTCTAAAACAGGATAATGATCCTAAACATACCTTGAAATTCACAATGGACTAATGAGTAACAAGCTGAAGGTTTTGGATTGGCCCTCACAATGCCCTGACTTAAACATAATTGAAAATCTGTGGGCGGATAAAGAAAGAAATCCCCAAAACAAGGATTGAAAGAATTGTAGCTGGCTAAAAAGGCATTTGCTAGCTGTGATATCTGCCAGAGGGGGAGAGATGGAGTTACTAATTACTGACCATGTAATGTGCCCAAACTTTTCCCCATGTTTTTAGTTTTGTTAAATGTAAGACACAAAAAGTCACTATTAGAGTGTGACAGTATGTGTATTTGTCCCAAACTGTCATGTTACAGACATTACTACTACTACTTCTATCAAAACAGTTCAATTATCCACTCAGTCCAATTTGTGGAACAGTAACTCTTTGGGGTGTGAGTTCCACCCAGGACGTTTTGGCAGCGCACCATTTAGCTGTAGCATGCTCATGGGTGTATGCTAGCCAGCTTAGCCAAGGAAGCCTGGTTGCCCTGGTTACACTGTAGCGTTGCTGCCGTCAGAAAGACAAACAAGAGACCCATGACACTGACCGACTGCATCACTATTGTTAAAATATGCTCCGTTGTCTCAACAATGAAACAAATCCATGTCTCCCCGTCCACTCCCCATCTGTACAACAGGCGGCTTTTCACTCTGCTTTTGAAGCCACTCAGAACAACGAAAAACTAATTTGATTTGTGACATGATCAGATGGCACAATGTAAGAATGAGTTCTAATATAGAAAAATGTAGATAAATAGCATGAATGTAAAAGTCATGGTTTGGTCCCTCTAACTGATATTTCTATTTCTATTTATTTTACAACAGAGTCCCTTGAGATTGAAATCTTCTGGCTGAGACCTGACCAAGACTACATACAAGTTACGGTTTAAGTAGAAATAAAACACAACAGATAGAGAATTCATACATCAAACACACAAGAAAGAGACTAAATCCAGCTCCAACATGAGTGAACAGGTTCAGAAAAGAAACAGCAGTGGATCCATCGTCTGGCAGAGGTTTGGGTGTCACAAGGATGATGTTGAACAACCACAATCATATGCAACAAATATACCACACATTTGTTTCACCATTTGAAATGCCATCCACAACAAAAAGAGAGAGAGAGAAAAAGAGGAAAGCCTGAAACTCTGCATCTCCACCACCCACATACAAATAAAACACTGAAGCAACCAGCAGATCAGAGGCAAATTAATCTGACTTTGCCAAATCAAGCCCATATGACAGAAACAAAGTCCAAAATGGAAAGAAATAACGGCTGCAGTACCACACTATATCACCAAAGACACAGCCTACACAGACACAGTGTAGTACACACAGACACACACAGATCCTGTGATTTGACGGTTATTTTTCTACTGTGCTTTTTCACAGTGACAGTCTCTTTGGTTCACACACACGCTATTTTTACCATTGTCACAAACAGTTGACATACAAAAAGTACACTTTAATTTATGTTGTTTTGAAATGTCTTCCTCAGAGTTTCTTGTTGAATGCACTTTTTGTTGCACTGAGCTCTGTTTCTGTTCAGGGTCTCTGAGAACTAGGCCACAGTATTTAGATCTCCATCATTATTTATTTTCATTTAACATCTGCTAAAAGCTGATTTGTGCAATTGCCTGCTTTGAATCAATACTGTTGAGATGTTCCCCTTTTTGCATACAAGTTTAAAATTGTTCAAACAGAAACCACATACGAATATACAGTAAACAGAAATGCTTTAATGCAGACATATTATGGGACTTCTACAATCAGCAAACTGAGTTAAATCATAATTGATGAAGTCCTTTAGAAGAGATTTCACAATATCAAGATATATATAGTGTATCACAATATAGCCTAGAAATATCAGTGCTATTTATAGGCTATAATGCCCAGCTCTACTGTGAATGAGGCACACTCTCATCATCAGCAGTGTATTAAATAAGCCTGTAGGTCACACAGTTGGTTTCTGTGTCAGGGCAGCAGTGTGTAGACACTCTGATATACAAATAACTGCATTCTTATTGTTTCATGCAGGTTTTCGAAACATATTATAAATTAAACAAAGCTATAATATAAAACATTCTTTTACTAAAGAGATATTTCTTACATTATCATTATTATATCCTCTAAACTATGGAGTCACACAGAAGTGAAATATAGTTCCTGTACTCAATCCCACAAACATTAAAATAACCAGCTCTCTGAGGAAAGGCAGTTCACAAGTCCCTCTGACAATAATGTGAGCACAGTCTACAGCATTAAAATAATCTTCTAAGCATTTGTATTGTAATTGCGATAACAGATTTTATTAAAATGATGTCCATATGTTGGCTCTGGCTGTTATTGCAGATTTATTTTCACAGTCTAAATAAGCCAAGTGTCTCCAGTGACAGCATTAATCTGACATCTCCTTCTTGGTTTAATTTAAAGCTTAATTTCATCTGCAATGACTCTAACCTGCATAAAATGGATTCAGTTAGCTCAAGACTAAACTAAGACTATTCCAAACCATATCACTAAATGAGACCATTTATGTTAAAAGTGTATTATATTGGCATTTTAGTATTGAACAAACCTTGATCAAGTAAATTAGGATGAGTTTTATCGATCACATGCAGAGAATCTATTGTTGGTTATCTTAGCTGGAGTGTGCTGAGCTGCTCTGTGGGAGAAATAGGACTCAAATTACACCCAGAGCGCAGCCAGCCTGAGACTGTTGCCTCAGCTGACCCACTGACCCACTTTCTGTCTCCCGCTACAGAGCATTGCCAAGGAGTGCCTCTGGTGGAGGGAAAGAAAAGAAGGAAAATAAGAGAGAATAGAGAAATCAGAGGGCAAAAGGAAAACGAGTCAAAGGAAGGAAAGTGAAAGAGAGACTAGCTGCGGAGAGCAAGGGGGCCAGAGAGAGGAGGGAAAGCCTGGTATTTGTCAGCTGTTTGAGGCCTGGCACAGCAGCAGCAGCTAACAGCTCACAGCCCGGAGCTCCCGGCTTCCCGCTCAATACTGCCCGCCACTACTACGCAAACTTCCGCCAAGGCTCAAACATGCATGCGCACACACTCAAATATGCATGATAACAGGAAATCTCCAACTATTTCTGTACAGCGCAACATTTCACATACAACTATATAATCCAGCTAACGACTAGCTGTGTTGCTAATAAGCAGCATTAGCTACAAACTGTAATAAGCATACAGCTGCAAGGCAGGTTTTCCACACTACTTTCCACTAAATAGAGAAGGTATACATAGTGTATGAAAGAGACTGTGTGAAGGGGGGAGTCACCTGCTCACACAAAGACAGCACACAGCAACACCAGCACGGGGCTGTGGCTAAAAATAAACACTGTCTGAAAACTGGAAGGAGACAAAAAGAACATGAGAGACCCTCCTCTCTCCCCACTGTGGGGAGAACTGACGTATGAGTGCTACCTCCTCTCTCCACAACCTCCTCACACAGTCTCTCCTTAGCTCAGCGTGATGTGACGTGTAGGAGTGTAGGGGTTTTTACGGCACACAGTGCTCCACTACGTAGACCTCAGCAGCCTACGAGGACAAATGACTAAGGCAGGCGTGACAATTGTATTACTCCAGTTTGCAAAAAAAGCATAACTGACTCAAGCGACACAAACGGGGAACCAGTGACAAAAACAAGATAACATCTTATCTGTTCTTTCTTTGAAGCAGAGGTTTGTGAAACACTCTTTTAAGTATGCTATCTGATGATGACTACAAACATACTGTCGCCTCCAGAGGAATTGTCTTAACATGTCCATTTGTTTTATCTTACCACATGTAAGTTACACCAAGTGACAGTAGCTCATTTAACATGGATTTACTGGATGGATAACTTAGCATCACTGTATATTAAAATGACTTAGTAACTAATACGACAACTGTTTTTCCATTTCAGTGGTGCAACAACACTTCATTTTAAATGCTCAGATGCCATTGATTTAACTACAGTAATCACAGCCTGGTAAATAATAGGTGAAGTACACAGGTGAGCACCAAACAAAGACATTCAGCTGACTTTAGCAGCGTGTCTCTTACATGCTATGCAGGCATGGTTAGTGCCCACACCCAGAACCACATGGACAAAGAGCTGCACCACACCAGAGGTGCTCTTCATATGGAAGCATTTACAGATGCACAGATGTGGGGATTTAGTGAGAGAGGAGGAGAGAAAATGAGAGAAGCACAGACAAAGCACGGTATGAAACACAGAGGAAAAGACTGAAAGAAAGACTATTTCATGGGCTTTATTCTGGTTGCTGGATCACACTAACAGCATGCATTATTCTACAACAGCCTGTGCAACAGCCATGTTGTGTGTATCCAAACACAGACAGCACTGTGTTCATGCTCTGTGGGTGAGATAAGCAATCGTCATGCTCTGTGGGAGTGAAGTATGAATCTACATGGAGTGGGATTAGTTGCTACCAGAAAGCAGATCTACAAGGGTAAAACTGATCATTAAATGTGACTATGAAAAAACCAAACCCTTGAGCACAGATAATGGTGTGTGTTACTGTAGCACTGCTGAATGAGGAGCAGTCTCTTCTATTCTCCTCCCTGTAGTGTTGACCATATGGACATGAGAAGAGGGGAAGAGGGGAAAAGGGAGAGGAAGTCTTCCCCCTTTGAAAACAGGAGGAAAGCACCACATGAATAGGCTCCATATTGCAGAACTCCACATGCAGGACCATCAGCTGTTTCTAATTCAATGCATGACAGCTAGTCCCAGAATAAATAGCTATCACGCAGGTCAACAGTATATTACATTCCTGAAATGCTTGTTCTCTTGTTTAGACCATAACATAAGGAAGTGGGCGAGGCAGTTAATCTGGAAGGGAGGAACCATTAGTGTTATCAGACTCCGGCCTGGTGTAAAGGCAGAGCCAACCCTGTCAGCCAAAGCAGAGAGGAGCGGCTGATTACATCAACTACTAACTCTGACTCAGTGACTTGAAACTCATCTCAGCTCCATTTCAAATTGAGATCATGGGATAAACAAACTAAATGATTGAAATAACTAATGGCAAACTAGGTACAGCGTGGGTGGAGATGAGACATACAAGAAAGACCCCACACAGACATTCAGAGAACTTCAACTTTTTGCAGTCAGAGCTGACTGTCTCACCGCAATTACTATAAATGAGAAACGCAATTTAAGTTAACTATATACATCAACGAAATACCACAGAGCTTGCAACCGCTTCCCTTTCCGTTTCTTCCTCAATGAGTCAATTGCAATCAGCCACTGACATGCTGAAAGTATGTGATAATAAGGAATCCAGTGCATCAACTCAAAATAAAAACTAAGGAAAAACAGTCTATTTCAAGGCAAGCGTGACTATTAATGAGCATGGAAAGATCAGGAACATACATGCTGGATATAAACAATGCAACCTACTAAACATAACCAGCTGGGCTCGATCATGAGAATGACAGATAACAAAACACAGAAAGCACTCGAGTAATGCAAGTATGGCATTCACATGCATGCACATGGACAGATTCAGACCTCACCACAGTACGTGCCCTGTGTGATTGTTTACTGGTATCAGATGGTGAGCCTGAGCAACGAAAAACTGGTATAACTCATCTATGAACGACTCACTTGCATGTATTTCAGTGGGAACATGAACATGGTCGAGACATAATGGGCAGAAACAAAGTTACAGAGAGACTGACATGATATTTGGGTGTAAACGTACCCTGTTTAATTGCTCTAAGGGAAAAACACCCACTTATTACTGACTGTCAAAATAGTATCTGGCTTATATTATTACTTTCTGCTACCTAGTATCACCACTCTTTTCAAATGAACCGTAGCTCCTGTGTGACATGTGTACTGAGAGTGTGTTAAGAGTGAAGAAGACGCTAAGTATGTGATCAGTCATCGTGTTTTGGCTGCTCCACATGTCTGTTTATCACCATCCCGACTAGTATGACCTGACTCGCCGCACGAGCCTGCCGCGGATCCTTCAGGCTAAGACAGTGTTAGCAGAGAGCTAGCTGACAAAGACAAAAACAAAGAGACTAAATGTAAATCTATTAAATCTATTTTAACATTGGACACTTACGTATACTGGTAACGGCCACGGGTAGCTAGCAGGTTCCGCTCCGACCGGCGATTTGAGCTTGAGCTCCAGCTTTTCTCCCATCCTCCACTTCACGGCGGCTCGGCGGTGATAGATAGCTAGCAGCTAGCTCTCTGTTAGCCAGCTGGTCGGTTAGCGGGCGAGCTACAACGTGAACATTTTGTAAAGAAAATTTAAAAAAACAAACAGGGAAAGGCGTAAAATCAAATTTAAAAAAAGACGTCGACGCTCGTAGCCGCGGCGAATGCGTGTACAAACACACAAAGTACACCACGGATGTATCTAACTCGGTTTTGTATTTTTGAATAAAATGCCTTTTTATGTCCACTGGCAATAACACCTCGTCCGTGTCGCCGCCATCTTGCCCGGCATGAATAAATATGGCAGGGGGCCACTGACGTCACAGAGGGGGATCGTGAGCACAGCGCGTGGGCCTGCAACGCTGTGCACGAGCAAGCGCCCGTCCCACGGCTCGTGAGAGCTATTTTCAGCTAAATATAGAGTATATATATATATATATGAGTATAGAAATAAATATACATCAAAAAAAAAAAAAAATTAAAAATATGTCTTTTATTTAATTTATTTACTTATTTATATAGTTCTTTTTTTTCCTTACAACTATGTATTTATTTGTTTTATTATGTTAACACTTTGAAAGTATGCTGATCTATCTACTTTTTTATACTGTACTGATGCTTATCATAAATATTCTTTGTATCATTTATTTAGGTATGGAGATACAGGTTTTGGTAGATGTAAGAGTGGTCATAATATGAAAATGTGTGAAGAAATGTCTCATAAACTTCATGTTATGACAAAATGATGGGCTCATATATAAAAATGAAGAATTACTATTAATAATTCAATGATGGTGTAGTTAATAATATATTGTGTTGATCATATAGGCTCCAGTGATATTCAAAAGGATCAGACTAAATATCAGCACAGCACTGTAACATTTGATGTTGTAAGTGCATGTTGTAAAGTCATGTTACAGATGACCAGCACTTCAAAATCAAGTGGTCAGTCATCAAAGCATGGAGCACATGTATAAACTTGTTGTAGTTTTTCTGCTACTAAGCATTTTTTTTAATGTATGGAGTAACCCTAACCCTAACCCTAACCCAAAAAATGCTTTAAAGGGTCAAAATGTATTCATCACACGTGTCTCCTCTTCATGGAAGAGTGTAATTATCATAGTGGTCAAAGCTAGACAAGTATTTAATTAACTGTTTGAGAGGAGGCAATATGTTTTCTCCTAATGAAAACATATAGTAAATTATGGTTGTGAGAAAATGAATGAATAATGTACTTGTCTCCTAAGACTCCAACAGTTAAAATGATAAGTAAACTATGCCAGTGAACCAGTATGTGCAACACAGAGTGCTGTAACTGGTCAACTATTAAGGAATGCAGATATATATTAATTCTGATTATGTTGTGTGTAGTAATAAAAATGTCCACTGTGAGACAGATATATGTGGGTTGCACAGTAGCTCACAGAAAAAAGTCTTACTCCAGGTGCTCCAGTTGCCTCCCACACTCCAAATTTGTATTTTTAGTACAGCTGCAATAAAAGTTTAAATTTAATTTTGATCTTAATGTGGCTCTTGTTATCATTTGCTGCCAAAAGTAGACAAAGTTATAGATGTAAGAAGTTATAAATACTAAACTCAGGCTGAAGCACCTCTGTTTGAATTTGACTCATAACACAGACATGTAGCTGACCTTTGATACACGCGCACACACGCAGATAACAGATACGTGTGGAGTTGATTCAATCTGTACTGAGCAAAGTCCCAAGACAACTGTAACACAAATGAGTTTCAGAGGGTAAAACTCAGTAAAACCAGTGAAAACTCAATGTAGGCTGAACATCACATGCAGTGTGATCAAGCAAAAATATTCTGTAGTAAATAAAGCAACAGGTTTACATTGCATAAAAACAGATTTGCAGTTTACCAGGTATGACAACTATGGAACTACTATGTAAGTTACTTCTTGGTGACAGTTTTGCAATTCAGCAACAGCCTGGATTTTTTTAAAACAACAATTCTAGAACAATACAACTAAAATACACATGAGGAGTCAAACTAATCAGGTTGTATTCATGGCATTGGTAGTGCAAAGTGCTGTTATTAATGACCAAGACTTGAACTCATCACACTACTGTAAATAAACTGTCAATTACTGTTCAGATCAGAGTGTTTCCTTTCATATACTGTATGCATAAAAGTAATGTGCAGTTAACCCTTGTGTCGTCCTCCCGGGTCAAATTGACCCCGTCTGTTTGGATTGTTCCTTCTTTCCTCCCTTCCTTCCTTCTTTTTTCCTCTGTCCTTCTTTCTTTCCCTCCTTCCTTCCTTCCTCTTTTCCGTTCTCACTCCCTCCTTCCTTCATTCCTCCTTCCTTCCCTCCCTCCTACCTTCCTCCCTTCTTTCTTTCCTCTGTCCTTCTTTCTTTCCCTCCTTCCTCCCTTCCTTCCTTCCTTCCTGTTTTCCTTTCTCACTCCCTCCTTCCTTCCTTCCCTCCCTCCTACATTACTTCCCTCCCTCCTACCTTCCTCCCTTCTTTCTTTCCTCTGTCCTTCTTTCTTTCCCTCCTTCCTCCCTTCCTTCCTTCCTTCCTGTTTTCCTTTCTCACTCCCTCCTTCCTTCCTTCCCTCCCTCCTACATTACTTCCCTCCCTCCTAACTTCCTTCCTTCCTTCTTTCTTTCCTCTGTCCTTCTTTCCTTCCTTCCTTCCTTTCTCCCTCCCTCTGTCCTTCTTTCCTCCTTTCCTCCCTTCCTTCTTTCCTTTCCTACCTCCCTTCCTCCCTCCCTTCCTTCCCTCCTTTCCTACCTCCCTTCCTCCCTCCCTCCCTTCCCTCCTTTCCTTCCTTCTTCCTCCCTCCCTCCTTTCCTCCCTTGACTCAAGGACAACAGGAGGGTTAAAGCTGTTATTTTAATCATCTGCCTACATTTGTTTCAACAGCAAATCATTTTGTACAATTCATACACTTTTTGTTGGCCAAAATACACTGTGCAGAGCAGGCATAACTTAAGAACAACTCAAGGACTGTGAAGCATCTACAATGAATGGAGATTTATACTGTATTCTGTGGCTGAGGTTAGGGATGGTTCACCATGTGGTAAAGTCACTTTGTAATCTTGATATTCTGTTTGTGTGTGTTGTATATATTTTGTCCTCCAATGCAACAACAAATGTTTTTGGTAAAAAACAAATGTGCACACACACAAGAAGTAGTCTCTAATCTAACATTATGCTAATTATGTGTTCTTTTTAATAGTGTGGTTATGGTGAAATGCTGGAATGAACTGGTCATGAGATAGCTTTGTCACTGACATAAAAATAAATCAAATGTGAGAATAAGTGCTTGATGACAGTTTGAGTGGAGTGAGAAGACAAACATCCTCAGCTCATTCACAGAAAAGTTGGCAGGCTCAGCCTAGTGATCCTTAACAATGCAAGTATTGTTTAAAGGTAGATTTGTCCATGTGTGGCCTGAGTGTGACTAGAGATTTTGGCCAATTAAAAAAATAATGATGGAAAGTTTTCTTCATGATGTAAAACTGATCCAATATATAAATAAAAGTGAATTTCTAAGGATTTGTGTGTGTTTTGGTGACAGCAAAGAGAGATAGCCATCCTCCTGTGGAAAGTGAAGCTGAAACACAAGATTCAGGACATTGAACTGTCACTGAAGAATTATCCATTGTCCCTCATAGAAATATATTAACAGGATCTGTAACAAACGACAAGACACAGCTGCAGTTGAAAGTTTAAGAACCACTGCAGAGATAATCAAGATGACAAACTCGTATGTCAAAGAGCATTTAGTGAGTTGTACTAAGGTTGTGGGAGGAGGGCTGCAGAGAAGTTAAACCGATGGGAAGTGGATCACAGATCTCAAATTACTTTTTTTTTTAAGGTAATAAAATCTGAGATGGGGAAATTGAGATTAATTTTCTCTTCCAGGGACCCAAAAAGACAAAATAAACCAAAATATGCTTGGCTTCCAGTGAAGTGAGTGCAGCTTTCTGGCTATAAATCAACAAACCTGGTTATTGCACTGTGCCTGCAACACTCATCTCCCCTCTAGTCCGTGCACAGCTACTGTTGTGTGTTCATTTTCCTGCTCCAAGAGTACAAAATTAATCAAACTCAGACACACAGTAGCTCGTCTCAACAACTGTGAGTCTTATTGCTGAACTGTACTATCTATGGTGAGGGTTTATAGGAAATTACTAAGACACTGACTTTGGCTTTTTAAATGTTTTACTTAATTTGTTTCAAATGATTCCCCTAAGCCTCACATGTATGCTGAAAACATGACTTCAGGAGTTTGATTCTGATTGATAACTTTGGAGGTATTACATGCTTCATTTGTCCTTAACATAATGAACAAGCATGTAATGATTAAATAATTACACACTAATTGTCAGATGGTCTTCCATGCACTTGTCATAGGTTGAAGTTGCCAGGAACCACTTGTCTATATGAGGCCAATATTAGCCTTTTCCATGTTGTGGATGTTAATGTGTACAGATGATCAAATCTAATATAAAATGCCCTTGTGTCTAATTCACACCAATTACCCCCACTGCCCTTTATTTCAACCGTGGCCTACATTTTCATATTAAAGCAGTGACCTGCTATCAGAGGATCTAAACAGAAGTGAACCCCTCTCTCTGTTTCTACACAGAAATCCAGACAAATGAAATCCCGTCTGACTAGTAAAATCTTAGACAGACAGAAGGGGGGCAGGAGAGCTCTCAAGTTTCTGCTGTGTGTGTAAACATGTCAGTGTATACGCTGCTGTATGTTGAAGAGACGGAGAGGTGGCAGCTTGCCATAGTGAACTCACCGACCGGGCCCCCTCCAGCTCCCTGAGCAGCGCTGAGGCCAGCTTTGGGATGGGAGCCAGTAGCAGCATAGCGAGGCTGCGCAGCTCAGCCCGGCCAACTGGCACACAGTCGCTATGTAGATTTCTGGGATCTTTCACAGTGTGTCAGATTACACTGAACCCTGTCCTCTCTGTTGCTAGAGCATCTTTTGCTCCTGTTGCCATGCCAAGGCCTTTTTCGGATCTACGTTTTAGATGCAGTCTTGGCACTGAAACAATATACATTCATGATATAAGAAGATGCACATTAGACTAGCAAATAAGGAATCCTGTAGATGTGCCAATGCTGACAAAGGAATGGTTTCCCCCTCATCAATTCTTTGCAAGCAAACATATTCCTGAGGTGTCATTGACTGTGCAGCATGGTTTACCCTCTCAGGAGGAACAATGCAAAAACAGGAGTTCAACATATCAACATATTTCTATTAAATTAGCAGTTTTCTTGAACAAAAACAAGTCCTGCCAGCAATGTTTCAAGGCTTTAGAAACTGAGAGTATGCTGCCATCTACAGGACATCTGCTCCATTGCAGACCAAGTTGGGTCAACTCAGTGAATGTATGTTTTAACGGTAAAACTAACAGTGATGGAAAAAACAAACAATAAAAGCTCTATTAAATACATCAGTTTCTCATGTAGAATATTTTTAGTAAGCATAATCTCTGCAGGGCTTTTTAGAGCTAAAAATAGATTGTCCTTCAAGGAAAAACTAACATCTTGATTGACCAAGATGTCAATAATTAGTCCATAAAACTGTGTTACTTCACATTAAACCCACCACTCTTTATAGCAATACAATATTTTAAACATAGACCATTTGTTCTTAAAGTGTAGAATTAATGTCGGGAGGAATACAGCAGTCAACTACTAAAATCCAGCTTCATTATAATAATGGACAGCAACAAGTGGTTCAGAATTTCACAAATAAGGATTTTAAAGAATTTTATTGAAATAAAGATCAATTTCAGTCCCAGTCCCTTATGGTTTTCAAAAAGCGTGCTTTGGGTTTTAGCGCCAACATTTCATGACTCTTCTCCAAAGCCCTCTTTGCTTATACAGCAGCATGTATATACTCAGAGAAAAGAAAAGAAAAAAAAACCTATACAACAGGTCATTTTGGCACAATCAACTCATACATCGGTACTCCTGTGCTGGCATATCGTTATTCTCAAACAGTACGCTCTCTTTCAGAGCAAAATGTCTTAACTGATACTCGTTCATGAATGGATTTTGATAGAGGTGTAATACAGTAATCATGTCAGAATGTTTAAAGAAAAAAATAAAAAGGTGAAGAGAGTCTTTCTTGTTGAAGCTTGCAGTACCGGGCAATGCTGAATGTTGATTCTGGTGTCAAAAACATTCACAAACTGTAGCTTCCCTAACTTCACCTGCTGCTCAGAGATCAAGTCCCAGGTATAGTCTCAGTCTAGACCCAGCACTGTTCAGCATTGTTGTGATGAGTCTCAGGGCATTGGCTTGAATGTAGTGTTTGCATTAGGAAGAGTGATTAAATCGCAACCCTGACGTTACACTGACACACTTGAGCCCAGTCATACAAATCCTATCTGAAGCACAAAAAAAAGAAAAAAAAAAAAAAAGAACCTCATCTGACGCGTCCCAAGAAAAAGACTGAAAAAGTGTCAGAGGAAAGATAAATTATAAAAGGACAAAAGAAATGATAACAGGAAGTAGAGAATACTGTGACATGTTCCTTTGCCAACAATTGATAGAGCACTTTGTTTTATCCCACTTAGTTAGCACTTTGGTATTCATGCTGGTCAGAGCCAATTGATCATATACTAATTCAGTCGGACTAGGCCTTTGCTTTGATATCCTTGGGCAGTTTTTTTGTTTTTTTTGTTTTTTTTGTTCAAGTAAGAGATACAAAGACTGTTCATTGTAACACATTCATAAAGCATGCACTCTGATGGACAAAGTGAAAAGTTTTCATTTGGACAAAACCCCCAGGTAACAGCAAGATCAGGAGAAAAAAGTGCTGATTTTTCATATTCACATAAAAAGATCGATATTAAGAAATGCATTCGCTGACGAGACTCGACGCCCTCAGGTTGAAGATCTGATACAGCATTTCTATTTCGTCTCCGGATACGTTGAGTGGATTCGTCTCAGAGAGGAGTACTGATCCGGGAAAATCATTTTAAGGGTCGATCCTCGTGACATCACGTTTGAAAAAGGCAAAACTGGTCGCAGGTGAGCATTTCCTTCTCTGAGAGGACTTTAAGAGGTGGAGACCCTCTTTGGGCTCCACTTGGAAGATGATCGAGGATGGCTTCATCTTAACAGTCGTCTCGATGGACTACCACGAGGGTTGATGAGCAGACAAAAACTAAAAAAAAATTGATCTTTATATCGACACTGTAAACAGGATTCTTCTAACATAACTGCAGGTTCAAATGATGGTAACTTAAAGGGATATCAGATCTGTGGATCAACCCAAATTTTAAACATTCAAGATGAGCTGAAGAGAAAAAAAAGCCTGCAGATCTGCATCATCTTACAATTAGAGGATATTCTAAAGCGTGATGAAGAGTAAAACGAGCAATGAACTCTTCAGATAAGGTGAAATAGCTCTATTGCTACAAAAGCCATCATGAACTAAACTGGAACAACAACCAATTAAATAGTTTCAAGAGCTGAATATGGTTTTTCCTTCACATCTCCACTGATAAACCATAACTAAAAAAAAGGACCACTGCTGTAACCGTCTGACCGAGTGAAGAGACTGAGCTCCAAGAAAATCTGCAGCTCTACAGTGACTGGAGACTTTTTTTTCACACGCATCCCCTTTGTTAAGACATCTGCACGTGATTTAGAAAAGAAAAAAGCCAAGCGCACAAACCTGCGTCTGACCGTGTGCATTTAGAAGCATGGTTTGATTTAATCAATAGCAACATCGGCATCTCTTTAAAGAGAGAGAGAGAGAGAGAGAGAGAGAGAGAGAGAGAGAGAGGGTGAGAGAGAGGGAGAGAGAGAGAGAGAGAGAGAGAGAGAGAGAGAGAGAAAGAAAATTAACGCCAACAGATTGACAATTAGATGGGCAAGGCAGCTTCTGAATAAAATACTGGCTGACATTCAAGATGTGAGGACAGAAAACAAGAGACACAGCTTTTAAGTACTGATATTGAGGAGTGTAAAACAGACGCGTTCCCCCCCCCAGTTAAGTGTCAAAAATAAATAAAAAGAGAAACAGAGAAATAAATTCAACATCACAACCATTCGTTTCAGTATATGGGGGAAAACTGATATATCATCCACTTAATTTTTCTTTACTCAAAACAAATTACCTGCATTTGGCGTACAATCTGCAGTTTCCATCTTAGTGTCCCCTTTCTCTCCAGTTTCAAAAAGCAGGAAAGATTATTTGGATCTCCTAAGAAAGCGGAGGTTTCCACGTTTTGACTCTTTCACACCTCTGTGCACTATAAGCAGGGTGGGCTGAGAAAAACAAAGCCACACAGAACCTTTTTTTTTTTTTTCTGGATACATTTGTAACCAACACAGACGGACCTGGCCTAACCTGGCACAGCCCCATCTTCCAAAAACAAAAAAACAAAACAAAACAAAAACAAAAAAACAAAAAGGAAAGATAGAGAAATAGATAATGTATCCTGCTTAGTCCTCACTAGAGCCTTTGGCCCGAATGAGGGAAATACTCCCTTCATGGCATATTTCATGAGAACATTTTTAGCGCAAACAGAATCCAGAGTTTTCCTTTATCTGCTTGGTTTCCAGAGATAACAGGGAAAACAACATGTCTAACTACTTTTAAAGAAGCTGTTGATCGTACTCGGCAATAAGTCTCTTTATATGTGCCAGTTTGTTGTGTAGATATTCACAGCGGTTCTTCTCTTGGCTATAGTTTGGATTAGTCTGCAAGGGATATGAGAAAGCACAGAGTCACTAGATGATTTATCTACTCAGATAAAGTTACACCATTTGAATCAGGGTTAAAGTGGGAACTCCTACCTTTTTAATTTTATGATACTCTTCAAGTATCTGATTGTGGATTGTCTGTGAAGAGAAAACCCACAAAAAGAACAAATAAGAATACATTTAGATAACATGCAGTAAGTATAATCAACCAGTAAATTCAATTACAAATGACAAATATAATATTTTGTGTATCCTTTAGGAAATCCACCTTGTACTTGTCCGTGCCTTGGGGGAGCTGCTTGAGCTCATTGTCGAGCACAGTGAACTGCCGGGTGATGCCCTCTATCCGAGCATGCAAACCCCGGTACTCACTGTACTCGGCGTTGAAATCGTTTTTATATCTCTGACGCTGCTCTGGAGAGTTGATCACTGTGTACTTCCTGTGAGGGAAATGAGAAAATGTTACTGAAATGTCACAAAGAAAATATACATGTCGGTACAAGCAACTTCGAGTGAGTGAGGGGGAAAACAGTAATTAGAAGGAGACTGAATAACACAAACCAGTGAAATTAATCCAATGAAATTTGGAGAATTTAAATTTTCTTAGCTAGTGGCATAACTGTAAGCCTAATGAGACCTAAAACTGTTAAATACTCACGATAAATAGTTTGCCACCTCAGGTGATGACGAAGGAATACTGGTACTGTTGCACATCCCATTCAGATCTGAAACAAGGTCGCACAGTTAGACAACAGCACTAATCTGTATATGTAATCTTTGCTGTGTAAAACCTTCTGCGTTGCAACAACACAGAAAACATTTATCATCATAATTATTTGTTGTCAATATCAGTGATTTTTTAAAGTAGTGTTCATCTGAAGTTGGACTCACAGATGTGTATTTGAGGTTAGTGAAGGCATAAAGCTGAACAGCAGGGGTCTCTGTTTAATCAGTGAGTCACACATGGATCACATGATGCATCACCTACTCACAGTGATGACTAACTGGTGTCCATACCCGTATGAAGTGTTACTTTTATTCAGAAATCTCCTCTGATGCAAACAACTGAATAAATGAACATGTTTCTGTGTGTCACTCTCACCTGTGCTTTTGTGTGGAATACTGTTGCTTTTAAGGTTTCCTGGGCTCATCTCACAGGCTCTGTTAGGCTCAGGCACACGCTCCTCACGACTCTTTATCTCCTTTTCCTTCTCCTGCTCCTTTTCTCTCGCCCTCTCCCTGTCTTTGGTCTTCTCTTTGTCTTTATGCTTTTTGGACTTCTTCTTGGACTTGATGTTGGATGAAGGACTCTTGTCCCGATAGAGATCCAGACCTGTGTGTCCAGGGGACGACGTGCCGATGCTGGGTGCAGTGAGCATCGTTGGCCCCGAGAACAGCGAGGGAGGTTGACTGAGCCTCTCAGACACCACCGTCTCCTGAGAGTCACAGTCGCGCCCATTGTGGCTGGAGTCGTTGCTGACGTCCGACAGCGCTTCGAAAGAACGAGGGATATCCAGCATAGGGAGCTGCTGGGAGCTGGACGTCATAGCGCCGTCTGATAGAGAAACTGCGACTCCCGCCTGCGCTCCACCTGCTTCTCCTCTTCCATTGGAGGAGCTGAGCTTGCCATTAACTGGGGCTGTTGCAGCCTTGCTGGCAAGGTGTGATATCCTGGGCTTTTTGTTGGCGAGAGGGTCGATGAAGTCAGCAGCCGGTCGTTTCTGGCAGAAAAAAAAAAAGAAGCAGTTTTAGCGTCACAACCTAAAACAGACTTCAGTATCAATTTAGTTCACCTTAGAGTGTGCAAGGGGAAAACTGCAGTCCAGGTCAGAGCAAATAAAAATGGTCTGAGCTGTGGAAGACAAGGCAGTGCACAGAGGAGAAGTTCTAATATTGGCAGAGGGATGGAGGAAGAAACAGAAAGAAACCGAGTATAAGAGAATCTGTATTTTATTTAGTAGCACTGAGACTGATCACTGTGTTGCCTTTTCACAATACCAGGGATTACATTACAGATGGGGAACGTTTAACCCAGCCCACACTAATATCTTTGGGAGTGGCTGACCCAATCACTGTGGCAGTCATTTTTGGCAGTCCCAAATGGAGGACTTTGCAGTTCTGAAACAACAGCAAGAACCAGTGCAGAGCTTCGTTTTGGCCTGCAAGGCTCTTCAGACCATTTCCACACTAAGCACCCAAAAACTGAACAGAGAGCAACAGCCCCACTTCACATGATAGCTGTAATGATTTTTTTAACCTACAAAAAGACCTTTTGTGTCTACATGCACTGCTCCATCCCTCACCTATGTGAAGTTTACACACAGCTTTACCTGCAGTGCCCTTTTTTTATGCCACTGTTTGTATACTATGTTTACTGAGGGAGGGAGCGGAAAAGGAGGGGCATACAGTAGATGTCTGAAGGGAGAAGAACCTGAGAGGAAGGAGCTATTAATATAACAGTGCAGCTCCTCCTACCTCTACCTAATGGAAGTGTAAACAATGGGTATGCTCTGGAGTCTGGATTGACCCAACAGCAGGACAGTAGCTATTAAAGAACGAATTTGGAAAGAGGAAGGAGAACAGAGTTTCACTAACAAGTGTGTCATAGAGGATATTTAGTGTTTGGTTTAATAATCAAGCTTTAATACTATATATTTGACAAAAGGCTCACAGTCATTAGTAAGTCATATTGGGTAACTGGAACCAGATCAGAAAACATGCACTGCAAAAGTGCTTCTGATATTCACTGAGGAGACTGAGAGGAAACACAAATCAGTTTAAAGGGAGCCAGAGAATTTAGAAAAACTCTCCCAGGGAATACCAGCAGACTGCAAAAACACAATGGGCTGTAGTGCTTGGTAATGTGGTAGAACTGTAGAGCAATTAAACCAATACAAATCTTTCTCAAATAATGTGTTTTGTGCGATGGCCCAACCATTTCTACTGGGTCAGCTGGAACAGCTAAAGGCAAACAAGCTTTGGCTAAAGATTAACTAAGCAGACTGTATCTACACTCTACCCAGTTAACATAAAGCAGTTCTGAGTCTCACTATTCACTGTGAATTATTTTGAGATTTAAGTAATAAAATAACTGCACAGTTAACATCCCAAGAATAATCAGGTTCTCTCACAGGGTTCTTATATTTTCAAATGAGCAGAAATAAGAATACATATACCAGCATAATATACAATATACCAAATATACACGGTAAAGCTTTCACAACTTTGAAATATCCCGATCAAAACATCCACCAGCTGTAGGACCAAAGTACAACTGGAAAAGAGAAAGCAAAGTAGCAGACTGGAGATAAGGAAGTGTGTAAAAGTGGGAGGCAGGTGAGAAGAGGGAACAGGAAGCTCACCTGAGATGGTGAACTGCTGGCTGGCTCTTTGGGTGGGCTCTCCGGTGGAGGGGCAGAGCTGTTCTTTCTGTGAGAGTGTACGCACACACAGACAAGAAAAAAAAAAGGCTGATATAATTTTTGCAGAACATAAACTTTTCATATCGACATGGCAGGGACATTTTTACCTGTTAAGGTCAACTCCGCAGGTCGCAGCTAGATTTGAATAGTGTTACTGTTAATTATTGCTAGCCTTAATTCTGTGACTTTTGTTTGACCAGAAATTTGGATATAAAACCTCATGGAATAAAACATAAAAATTGCTCTACTCATTCACAGATACAAACTATGAAGCTGTCGTTTCTTTAGTGACAAGCCCATTCTAAGATGTTAACCACAGTTTTTTTTGTGAAGCTGAGTGGGTGGGCTTTGACAAACGAGCAAAAGGAGAGCTATTTGACATAGCAGCATGTACTTTGTTTTGGAAGATTCAGTGTTTAAATCTGTTCACAAGTTTGCTGCCAGTTTAACAGCCTCCAGTATACTGTGACTTCACAATATTAATTTTTTATTTTTATTTTTAAAGAACATTAATACACAATTCTACAGTATAATCTTGACATTGCTGCATGTAATTTTTAGAGTTAAAAATGTTGTCTGCTATTTCAAAATAAGTGAGAACATGACTGACATGACATACCAGAGTGATAAAGAGAGAAAGTGAGAGAGAATACAGTGCAGCAGCTCACTTTGTGTATGGATGCTATTGGGGAGGTTTATCAGGCAATGAGCATGCTACAAAGCTGATTTGATTACGTGGTTATTCAATGTGATCAGGGCCATACTGTATTCATAATATTCCCACTATAACCCCCTCCATATGTGGTATGAGTAGCTGCAGTAGTCACACCTATGTTTAGATTTTGGCCACTTGTGATCACCTCAGCCAGAAACCATCTTAGTGCCAAGCGTGAACAGAGCCTCAGATTTATTATGATGCGCAAAACTGTGACCTCGTTACGTAGCAAGCTAATGTGTCACAAAGCAACGATGTCAAAACAAAAGAGCCGGGCCAACACACAGCTCCTAACTAAACAATTCCAACCAGTTTTAACCAACTCAGCTGAGACGATGTTAATTCGTAGCATGTCAGCAAACTCATTGATTCTGTCTTTTGTTTTTAACATGACATACTCACCAGCAGTTAAGAATGAATTATTTCAGTCTGCCTGCTAGAGCAGACAGTTCTCGCTCTAGTTCACAGATGCACTGAAATGCACTAACATGACATTTTGTTCTGAGACGCACAAGAGCACAAAAGGACACACAGCTGATGACATTATCAGTAGGGGGCAGCTGAGTACACCACGTCTTGTCAATGCCCCACCCTAGTTCAATCGGGGCGTGTGTGTGTCCGCAGTGGGGACAGTCAGATAGACAGGCAGGGGATACAAGTGAGACAGCAGGCGGACCAATACGGCTGAACCTTGGACCAGTGCCACCTCACACACAGATCAGCATGTGCTGGAACACTGTTGCATCATGGGCGTTCCAGTCATGTTGCTGTGCTACTCCTGCGTGACTGACTGCAGAGGAGCTGGGGGGGTGGGGGGTGGTGGTATATGGAGAGAGGCATTGGTTGATAGTCAGCTGATAAACTGACAAACAAAGATCAAAGTACAGTGACAAGACAGACACAAATAGGATGTGAGTATGTGTGCAAATACATACAAAATAGAACACACAGAAAATACAGTGATCACCAGTGTCCTCCAATGCAGCTCAGCAATGTCGGAAGCAGTCTTAACAAAAACTTGACATTTCAGATAAGAGGGGTATTTCTTATCGTAGGGTCACTGCACTGGATTACATGATACGTATTTGTATTCTTTTGGTTGCTCAGTGATAACACTCTGGCTGCCCTCGCACCGCAGGTAAAACTAAGCTCATCATGGAGAATAGGAGCTATTCTTGAGTCCTCTACGTAAACACAAACTGAGCACTGAGCAGCGCTGTCTGTTCTATATATAGCCAGTTGGGAGCTCGCTTTTCCTTAGTGTCCCAGATCCTGAGAAACCAGATTTTTCCACTGGGAAAAAGGCCAGCAGCTCATGCTGTCAACAAAACAGAATACTTAGAAGAAAATCAGTGAAGAACAGGGAAGTCTTCAGGGGGACACACGCCGTCCTATGATTTCAGGAGCTTCAGCTTCTGGCAGCCGTTATGCTAAATCACCTAAAAGACCTAGTCACAAACATTGCAAAATATCCTCCCATAACAATGACTCATCAGTGTGTAAAGAATGAGTCGGTCATTTAGCTGACATGAGCTTGACTACAACAACATCTTCACATTACACAATCTTAAAAATATCCATGTATATGCATTTATTGCAAAATATGCCAATTAACATGTACTCTTAGCTGCTCAAAACTTGGTGAGAACCAAAATTTCTTTCACCATTTAACTGCTGTAAAACTCTTGTAACTGTTGTAATGTTCATCTCAGACGTACCTAAACAGGATTCTCTTGAGAAGCTGCTGGTCTCCTTCTGTGTATCCAGGCCAGTCTTTCTGAATTTCCTTATACAAAAAGTCCTTCAATGTGAAGGTGTTGTCTCTCCCATTCAGGTTTGCCACCTAGAAAACGAAAAAGAGCCATGAGTGAGTTTACTAGCGTCCAGTAAAGATAACTGCACTGTGATGTCTAAGCGAACATAGGAAGGCAATAAGTGTTGCATGTATGACCTGTTGCAGGTGGCTGTCCAGGGAGTCCTTGTCTAATGGTGAGAGGCCATCTTTCTGCAACCTCAGGATCAGCTCAGGCTTCTTGTAAGGCTTAAGGGCCAGCAGGTGTAAGAGACGCTCGCGGAGTGGCCTGTGCTGAGTCGTACTTTTCTTTAGCGTGCTGCTGGAGATGATGACAGGCCGAGATGTCCTCCGTGACGGGGCGATGTCTGAAAGGCCAGGTGCCGGTTTCCGGATCTGAACCTTCTTACCTGAGGTATGAAGGATTCAGAAAAGTGACAGAATAGTTTGACATTAGAGAAGTTGGATAAGTAAGAGCCAGGTGGGTTTCTCTCTGATGCTAGTATCATACAATTTCAATGTTAAGTTCAAACTTTATTTTGGAATAAACTGCAAAGTGAAAAAATGTTCAAAGATAGTCTTGTAATGGGGGTTGGGCAATATATTGATATTGTGTCAATATCATGATATGAGACTAGATATCGTCTTAGATTTTGGATATTGTAATATCAAGATATGGCATATGGAATAGTTTTTTTTCCTGGTTTTAAAGGTTGCATTACAATAAAGTGATATCATTTTCTGAACTTACCAGACTGTTCAAGCTGTTCTATTGTTTGCATTTATCCACTTAGTGATTATATCAACATTAGTGATGATTATTTTTTCAAAAAACTCATTGTGTCAATATTTTGTTGAAAGTGCCAATATTGTCGCAATATTGATAACGGTTATTTGGTAAAAAAAAATATTATGATATTTGATTTTGTCCATATCGCTCAGCCACATCTGTAGCATGTAAAAAAAACTTGTACAGTTAACCTTTCATTGATGATTTGTGACAAGAATTTCAATTAAAAGGAGAATTTTGTGAACTATACTACAATCTACAGCTTAAACTAAGGTGCTGGCATTAAACCTCAGTCTTCTAGTTACTCTCTACTGGCAGTGCTTGCTTGTTTTCTTAACATCAAAAAATAACTGTAATCTCACAAAGAAATATGTGTCTTTCTGTTAACATCTTTTAACTACGTGACTGATAATGGCTGGGTGTACTTGCAGATGACTCACAAAAGATGCATCATGCACTGATCGTGGCATCATCTTGCCACATCCACCCAAACTCACCTTCCATTAAAAATATTCTCCCACTGAGATGTTTTTTTTTTCTTCAGGTGATTCAGATTCGGATGAGTCGTGTTTTGCCTCCTACTGAGATTGAAACACTGTTTCGTTCCACAGCACATGTGGACTAATCATTTGCGACTCACAGCTGAACAGTAAATAGGCTTACACTGAAATTCTTTCTTTGCAGGCAGTGAGGCAAGAGTGCTGTGCTTTCCTACTGCAACTCAACACGATGCATTTTTATAGTGCAGGTCAGAGATCAAAACAAAGAAAAAAAAGTCAGGAAGTTGATATGTTATGCCAGGGGATGTTTCTGCTTCTGTGTGTTTAAACTACATTCACTGAGGTTGCGAGAAAGAGGATTACTGTGTATGACCATCAAATTCAATAAAGTCCTGGTTACAGATGAGGCATGCTGGCAGTGTGCTGGCCCTCTGCCATTCAGCCCCAGACCCAAACAACCTGTCTGGTCCAATGTGAACCCATTCAGCAGCAGAGCAAGGCTACACAAACACATGGGCCATTTGGTTTTTTTGCAGTGTATAGAAATTCTTCCAGTCTCTTCATGCTTGTTAACTCTCAACACCTTTATAATGTTTAAATGGAAATATCTCTTTCCAATTTATCTGAAGTCTAAGCTGCCAGTTAGAATGTTATAAGAGAAATATTTCCAAATGAAAGATAAAGTTTTAGGGCATCAGGACAGGTGATGATTCAGCTTTATGAACTCCAAGTAGAAGTAACAGACCCATGCATGTTAGGTGGTCTTTGTGTATCTGTACCAAAGTCTCCTCACCTACGTATCTCCCCCCAGGCTTGATGACGATGGCACTCCTACTGCGAGTCTCCTCCTCAACCTGGGCCATGCTTTCCCTGGCCTTCTGGTACGAGTCGTCTGTGGCACATACTGTAATCTTGTCCTGGATCCCACCCAAACAATCCAGCTGAATGCTCCCTTCACTGCCAAAACAAAGAGGAGACGGTAAGAGAGGAAGACAGGGGTAGAGAGACAAAAAGCTTCAATAAGAGAATGAAAGAAGAAAGAGAGAGGATGCTGCATGTTTAGTCTGTCTGTAATTTGAACAAGAAAGCGGACTAAATAAAACAACAACTAATAAGTTGTATTTTAGAGGATACTACTGTGAAGCACTCAGCATAAATCCACTGCCATGAAGATAATTCTCAGCATAAACCTTAAATCTCTCAATATTTGTAATAACTGTGCATTCCTGCCCAGATGAGATCCATTAAACACCCTGAGGGTACAACTATTATTCTTTCAATTTCCACCCGACTGTGGGTTCCCACAGTACAAATCACTGCCGCATCAAATCCCATTCTTTCCTGAGTTTACGGCTCTCTTTGATTCCTCTCCACTTTGATGAGCATTTGGCAGAAAATGAGATGGTGCTGGTGCAGTCAGTGGAAGCTCAGCTTTGTCATTTGGGTTTTAGATTGGAACTAAAGGTTGATTAGGATCCAGAGATGTGGATGAACTCCACCTGACCCACTTGTTAAAAATATTTTCGGAATAATGGGGTCAGCGACTCGACAGCTAGAGAGGGAGGAGATTCTTGTTGTTCCTCATTCTGTTTTTCTACTTCCTTCCTTTGCGACACAGACATCTGGTTCTATTTATTTTTATTCAGTCAGCACTTTTGCATATTGCAGGTTAGGATAGAGAAAGTGTGCAGAATGAGTTTAAGGGGCTTGATGCACAAAACGTAATGGACAAAGCAAGATTTTTTGTCATTGTGTCCTCTCTAAGCTATCATGCTTATTAACGGAGTTTAGAAAAATACTAGAAGAATGATGGAGGATAGGTCAGTTTTGACTGGATTTTGATTAAACACCATGTAGAGAACTTGCTCGCATCACCTTTTCATACCTGAAAATTAAAACATTTGCTACATTTATTGGCAGCGAGTTGGAGCCAAATTTCCCCATGTGTTCATCAGGGGTGTCTGTAAAACATCTAACTCAGAGGCCTGGTGAATCACCTCAGGTCCAAACTATGTTAAACAAACAGCTCCTGTGTCTGGAAACACTCATTAAGTAACTCAAGTCCAAAGACAGTTGATTATTTACACAAACCTCGAAGAGAGTATAGGCCTCGGTCCAACGCTCACACCATTCTTATGCACTTGACAGCACAGTTTGAGAATTTATGTTGTTTTGAAAATAGATTAATTGTTTGCAAAGAGAGAGAAGAATGAAAATGGTAGAGCTGCTGTGTTTGGCCTCACCTGGTGATGTACTGCTGGATGCAGTCAAAGCTGCCCTGGGGGTTATCTCTGCCCACGTTTGACAGGTAGAAGGTAAACGTTTGCAGTTCATTGGAATTTTCTGACCGTGGTATTGAAATTTTCTGTGGATGACAAAGGAGAGACACATTTGTATGAAAACATTATTTTCAAATTAACAGCCAAGAGAAGGGCACAAAAAAAACCTACTACTAAAATCAGTTAATGTTATTGCTCATAAATATATATTTACTTGATTATCCATTTTAAAACCGATATATGATAAACATAATTCAGATACTTTCCAGACATGCACTAAGAAAAGATGACTAACCCTGTTCCACACTCCATCTGTAAACTCAAACACTTATTTCTTAACTTCAGTACTATAAACAAATGCCAGTGCTGTGCTCTTTGAAACCCTGGCCCTGACTAGGCAAAGCTGTGAATAAGCTCCAGGCATTTTCTTGCTGGCATCATAAAACAATGAAAACCTCACAAAACTAAAATTACCCTGGCTAAATCTACTGCCTTCTCCTCTCCTCGCTTATCTCTACTAAGATAGTCTACCTACTGCACAGTGTTCCTAATTGTGTGCCAAACATGTGATTAGACAACCGCAGGTAAATTACTGTAACATATGCATGAAAGGTATTTCTCCAGTGTCTTGTCTTCGACACAGCTACGCACATCATACCCCTCCACCTGCCCCCCAAAATTACCTTCATCTCACACTACAGGTGCAGAAAACAACACAGTTAAGTTGAGTTAACCACAGTCAGCTAATGGTGCCATTAATCGTCTTAGTGGGCTATGTGAAAGAGGCAGCAGAGACAGCACAGAGTGACACTGAAACTGCACTGCCACATTCGAGTGTACCTGATTCCACCTAAAAATAGTTTTGTTAACACCCTATTATTAGGATGGTAATACAGGAGGGAATTTATTGGACAAGTCTTGAATAGAAAAACTCCAGTTAAAGCAGAGTAAGACTGACTGTGAGGTCAGACAGAGGGTTGCGTTTCTAGAAGGGCCTGGCTGGTTGACCCGTGTTCAGCTCTGCTTTCCTGAGCGTCAATTCAAGGAATGTACATCACACTGCACCCAGGTGACATAAGATATCTGAAATTATCCATTTGATGGTTTGAGATGCACTAATGCAAGTCCTCTTGACCAATGATCAGCTCATTCCCACTGACCTAACCTACATCAGGGGCTCAGCCTGTGACTCACTGGCTTCTTCATCAGTGCCCGGGCTGACATGCGGTCAGACTGCAGGCAGCTCAGCTCTGTTTACCCAAGGCCTCAACACATGTGAAGGGTGCAGGTGGCCAACTATAAATAAATACAATGTCCTTTATTTGCCTTCCTGGAAGACCTGTGCTCTCAGTTATCCATAATGCTCCACTCCAGTATAACATAACACACACTGCCTCTGCTGCAGCCTGCCATATAGAGATAGGACAACAACTGATATAATTTTAAAATAGTATTCTTTTTACTACGGTTACTATCACAATTACCAACAATGATCACAAGAGGAAGGCCCTCTTATGGACCCGATCTTGAACTGACCTACAACAGAATATACTGCATGTTAAAAGATACCCAGTGGAGTTTTTGATGACTAGTAGTTGGGGGTGGGAGGAAAAAAAATAAAGAAAAAGATAGTTGGATGCATTGTGATGCGAACGTGGATGATTCTGCTTCGATTCACAAATGTCAAAAGTCGATTCTCTAAATGTTAGTTCATAACATGATGTTGACAGAATGAAAAAGGCGGAACTCAACAGCGAAGGCAGCGCAGCACCTGGTCAGTCTACAGCGTGGACACAGAGGAACTATCTTGTAAACCATTTTCAAAAAAGGCAATGATTGCAAGCATGTTTTGACCTAATGACTAAATAATTACCTTTGCGAGACGAACATGAAGTAAAGTATATTGTGAACTTTCTATGCCATCACCCAGAGACTAAGGCACTAAGCAGAGAAGCAATCAGCTGTAACAAATAAGACCAGCTGACCAACACACACTTAAAAAAACAACTTAAACCAAGTCTGAGGTAAAGAAATAACTCAGTGATGGCTTTCCCTGGAGCTTTCAGTGCAACTCCACTGCCAGATATATAACATTAATAATACCTCCCCCAGAAGGACAGCGCCAACCATGAGTTCGGGCTACCAGCCAGTGTAGCTGCAACCACCCGGTCAAACTCCGCGCCACTCAGCTTGACGCAAGGGTCTGCCACCAGGCGTCCAGAGAGGTTCAGCGCCTAGGAGGAAGAATTCACACCCCTCCTAGCTCTAAAACTGAGTGGAGAAGAGCTCTGGCAGCAGGGAGTCATCTGCTGCTGAAGAAGTGCCATCCATGTTCTGTTCAGGGGTCCAGTCCCAAAAGGTCACTTCCCCTACAACACTGCAGGTCAGTCAGCCGGCAGGTCACCTCCCTCCATGACATGGGTAGATAAAACTGTTGCCATGGGTTACTGGTTACAGTTCCAGGTCAGACCACCCTGTTTCCTCTCCATAATAAAACACAGTTGTAGAGGACGAGGCAGTGGCAGTACTGAGAGAGGAAAGAAACACACCCTTCTTGCATGTCGGCCCTCCTGCCCTGGAGGAAACCCGGTTTACTATGCCAGGGCTCGCCTAAAGGGAGGGTGTCTTTTGCAAGGATGTGTCTGCAGATGCCTCCGTGAGGGAGTAAGAGGCTCTGAGTGGGGGGCTTAGCAGTGAGAGGGGTCTGGCAAGTTTTTTTTTTTTTTTTTGCTGTAAAGTATTTTTGCCTGGTTCTGACAGGCCAGCGTGTTCTGATCAGGACAGACAATAACATGGTGGTTTCCAACATAAATAAGCAGGGAGGGACTGTTCACTTTGCCTGTTAAAAAACTGTCCCACTCTTTTACTGTGGTCCAGTGTTCATTTTCTGTCTCTCAGGGCCACCCATGTCCCAGGCTGACTGAACCTGGGGTTCAAATACTCATGGTCCTCTGTACTTTTCCTTAACAGACCACACATGCCTCTGAGAATGTTTGCGCTAGTGCACCCAAGGCTGACACACTGCTGTATACATTTCCCCCCGTCGAAATGATAGTGCCTGTACTAGAGAGGATGCACCAGCATAATCTATCCTTGATCCTGGTGGCCCCTTGGTGGCTGGCAAAGTCGTGGTTTGCCGAGATACTCAATCTGCTGAAAGCAAGGCACTGGCAGTTTCCTGCTCACAGGTTCCTCCTCTGTCAAGCTGAAGGAAAGGTTATTCATCTGCACCCAGAACTGTGGTGGCTGCATGCCTGCATGTTGAGAGAGCCAATTTAAGGGCTAAGGGTCTGCCCCCAAGAGTGGTGGCGACAATCCAAAGTGTGAGGGCTTCATCCACTAGAGGCCTATATGCCTATAAATGGTGGGTGTTTGAGCAGTGGTGTCAGGAACGAAATGTACTCCAATTTCAGTGCTGTATTATGGATGTTTTGATGTTCCTTTGGGAGCTGCTGAATAAGGGTCTCCTTTTCCACGATTAAGGTCTATTTGGCAGCTATATCTGCCTGTCATGTTGGTTTTGATGGAGTGACGCCAGACGCTCACCCTCTTGCCATGCACTTCTTAATAGAGTCTGCTGGCTGAGGCCTGTGGTTAAATCCAGTGTCCCCTCATGGGATTTGGCTTTAGTGCTTGAGGATTTTAGTGGTACTCGATTTTAGTCCACTGAGTCTACAGATATGAAATTTCTTTCTTACAATATTGCACTGCTTCTTGCTTTAACCTCTGCAAAGTGTGTGCTTTATCTGTGTATCCGTCTTTTACCAAGTTCACTTCAGAAGACACCAAGGTTACATTGCACCTGACTGCGCTATATTTGCCTAAGATTATGCCTGCAGCCTGTAGCTCTATGGCTCTTGAGCTTTTGGCCCCCTCCTTTTGCATCAGAGGAGCAGAGGAGGTTGCATTACCCGTGTCCTGTGCATGTGCAGTGCACCTAGATAGACGACACTGTGCATTTATGTGACCAGTTGTTCGTCTGTGTTGCTGATCCGGCCAGGGGCAAAGCCCTGTCTAAACAGTGGCTTTCTCACTGGATTGTAGTGGCTATCTCCCTGGCTTACAACAGCGGAGATCTTCCGCTGCCTCACGGTGTGAGGGCACATTCAACCAGGGGCAGGGTAACATCATGGGCTTTGTTTAAAGGGGTATCTGTGAGTGATATCTGTGCAGCACCCAGTTGGTCATCAGTTAGATGTCACTGCCCCTTCCGTGGGTCATTCTGTCCTTTTTGCTAGGTCTATGGCGCACTAGAGGGCACACAGTTTGACTCTGGTTTAGTGGCTGCTCTGCAGGGCATGAATACATGCCCCATACTAAATGTGTTGTACCTAGTGAATTAACTGAAAGGGAACGAAATGTTATTATTACTATAACTTCTGTCCCCTGAAGGAGGTACAATACATATTTGCTCTGCTGCACAGCTGGGATCGGTGAAGAGTGGTTATCGAACCGAAGGATGACCATGTTGGGATACATATGTGCAGGCAGGGCCTCACATGCATCACCAGAGATCTTATGCCTTAAGTGTTTACACTCAGGCCCCGTGGAGGCATGATATCTCATACTTGTTCCTCTCATACCTTGTTCCTCTCCTTCAGGGAGCAGAAGTGATAGTCATAACCTTTTGTTTTGCAAATGTTTTATGAGGAAGGAAATTAATTCAGCATGGCCTCAAGAATACACACACTATAATTTGCTGAACAACAATGATTGTAAACATAACGTTGACAAAAAACAAAACCACAGAGCAGCTTCAAAGTTTTAAGTTCTGAACAGTCTTGCTCTTCTTTAACTGCCATTCCCCATCCTCTGTCTTGCAACACAGCTTAACAGCACCTTTTGCCAAGTCCTTTATCATGTTTGTCAACCAGCCAGAATGTCCCTGCTAGCAACAGGAAAATAGTTGTGGACAGCCAATCATATCACTGTTACCTACAAATTCACTTGTGTCTGCTATAAAATGTGAAATACTGCAAAAAAACAACAGCGAAAATATAATATGCTGATTATTGTTGTGATTTGAGTCCATGAAATGTATATAACATCTGTGTGAAGAGGAACAGCTGATACAAGCTGTACTATGCCATGGTGCTGGAAAAACACCTAAATGCATGTTCCTGCAAATGAATCCAGAGATGATTAAGAGGTAGAGGAACTGACTGAAAGGCGAGGCACAGTGGAGTGACTCATTTGACTCACTGACTCACATTGTAGAGCGTAAGAAGAGAAAGAGGCTCCTCCACAGCAAATGACTCTTAGGCTCCAGTCCAAAAACAAACAAAAACAAAACATGATATGAATGTATGATTTTGATGTTTGAAGACGTTTAGGTCTAATATGGATCAACACTCTGTTACCAACTTATAGCAGAATCCTCTTGAAAACATACTTTTTACTTTCAAATTAAAAAGCTTGCAACACTCTCTGTGAAAGCCTTTTATCAAACCTTTAAGAGATGTACCATGGCGTTGCCACAAAAGACAAAACAGAGCAATGAAAAAACCAACCAACCAACAGAAGAGCACACTTTCAGGATGATAAAAATATTTCTTAAACACTGTATGAAGGGCAGGACTGAGCCTCTCTACAATAAACAATCTTCTTTTTACAGCTTTTTCTAGTGGTGCAAGCGGATTTTAAACAGGCTGTCCAACAACCCTCTGCTTATTCTGCCTGCAGCTGTACTCATCTTCTCATTTTGTGTGACATCAAGCAAACAATGCCTCTTTTCAGGTTGGGGTCACTGGAGAGGACCAACCCCCACACAGTTCATCTAGTACCCTCTTCAAGGCCAGAGGAGAGAGGGAGAGAGGGAAGAGGGAGAGGGAGAGGGAGAGAGAGAGAGAGAGAGAGAGAGAGAGAGAGAGAGAGAGAGAGAGAGAGAGAGAGAGAGAGAGAGAGAGAGAGAGAGAGAGAGAGAGCCCATGACAGAGAACATCAAAGACTTGCTGATGGTTCATAGGCTTTGCTTCCAGTTTTTGCCTTATTTTTTTGCTATAAGTTAAGACTACAGCCAATCACCAAGTCTCGACATACACAATCTGATTTTACGGGGAAGGAAATAACTTGTAATCTCACAAGAATTTAGGAAAAGCAACAAAAGATTATTTTTATCCCACTGTAAATTTGTGTACACCATCTGATCAAACGGCTGGAATACGACTTGATTAAATGTATTGCTTTGTTTGTGGCTTAAGAAAGACAAAAATGTGAGTTGAAAAATAAGGAGAAACAAAGCTAAAAAGGCGACATCGCTGAGTTATTCCTTCAGGTGTTCCTGAGATGACGTACAGACAACTCCAAAAAAATAGTGTGGAGGTGTAAAAACACAGAAGTGTATCTGCTACACTCAAAAATGCTCAAACTGCACATAATGACAACTGTTCAAAGTCAACAGCCACAATTAAATGAGCAGGAGAAAACCTGAGAGCACCAACACAAGCATCAACATCCATTATCTGGGTTTTCCTGTATCATACGTATTTGATTCAGCCAACACGTTTTTTTTTTGGCCACTTCAAATCTGAATCCGAGCCTGTCTGGAAAAATACCTCACGTCTTTCATCTGTTTTCAGACCTTGAATTCCACTCTCTTCAAGGTGGAAGAAATACTCATGTGTGTGCGCATGTGTGAGCACTTTGTCTACAGCAGATGAATGAACATGAGTGAATGAATACTGGATCTCATTGTGACAGCTGGCCATCTGCTGTGTAATTTAGCCACTTTCACACTTATGACTAGCATAGTGATATCAACAGCAACAGATTTTCCACCAGGGTGAGTCTGCTGCATTAGTAAAACATTACTTTATTATTTCAGCACACCAAAACATCAGATCATAAACATCAGGTCTACTGTCCAAAGAGTGCAATTAACAAGCATGACTCTTAAGGTCATATATGTGTATTGTAGCACGTGTTACCCAACATATTTCATTGTAGGTTTAAATGAAGGAGATTTTAAGCCAGTTAAGAAATGATCTCTGCACCTCTTTTTGTAAAAGGGTAGGCAAGGGTCACACTGAATTATCTGCCAATAAACACAAAGGTAACTTCCAGGATCATACCTGTTGGCAGAGATTCTAAGAAAAATGTGAAATCAATGAAAAACCCTTGATGATACAGCATAAAAGGGAAAAGAGTATGAAACGTGGTGTTAATGTAGGATTCTGCACTGCAGTGTTCCCAACAAGGAGTGACAGTGGGCTGGCAGCCTAAAGTAGATCACGCCTGGTTTGGTGAGAGATTGCCACTCATGGGATTTTATTCAATCTCAATAAAGCTCGTTAAGTTTAAAGAACAATGCTTGATGCAAAGTGACAGTCTGGCTTGAATAATTACTATTCTATGTAAATGTAGACATCATAGACTGTAAACAACAAAAAAAAAGAAAGAGAAATACAAACTGAACTGCGCCAACTAACATATCCAATATCTTACAGCCTAATTCTTATAGACAAACAAACAGTGAATCAAACCTTGAATGTTGAGCAAATTTGCTGTGCTGCTGCCGCTGCCTGAGGTCTGTTTATGAGTGTTTGGAAAAGCAAGCTTGGAATGCGTTCAGTGATTCCCTCAGCAACACTTCTAAGCTTAAAAATACATTTTAAATCAAACTGTGTGTGGGTGAGTGTGTATATTATCCAGCAGTATGGGCAGCATGAATTGTGAGGACTGACAATGCAGGTGTGCTACACATGATGTGTGTGCAGCTGTCTGTAAACAGCCTTTGCTTGTTATCTCACGACACAAGCGTCTAGTTTTACAATAAATGTTTCATGCACCTGAAGGTTACAATGTAAACTAATCTTATTTCCTCCTGTATTCTCAACTTTTATAGTTGATATAAGAATAAGTACAGCTCCATGTTCTTGCCGTGTCATGAATCATTTCTTATGCTAAGCTATTTCAACAACTGTCTTCCATTCTTTAGAAAAAACACACGTTTTAGTACATTTGTTTTTCTTTTGTAGTTTTGGCCAATGAAATTTCAGTCGAGTTATTCATCAGCGCCAGGACTGAAATCTGGGGATGTGGCAACGCTAAAGCTTTACAAGGAAACACTCTCAGGGTAAGCAAGGCAATAATCATCCTCAGCTAAGCAGGGACAGTTTAGATGCTGACACTTGTAGCAGTCTGGCAGTGTAGCCGGCAGCGATTTATTAATAATGAATCATCCTTCTACACCAAGGGCCCATATTCAACACTGCACAAACCTGTGTTTTCTATCACATTTGATTACCTGGGATAACCTAGTGTCCAACCCTATACACAACACAAGGGAATAGGATGCAGAACAGGCAGTGTGTGTGTGTGTGTGTGTGTGTGTGTGTGTGTGTGTGTGTGTGAGAAAGTGACTGTGGGAGGGAAGGATTAAAAAAGATGTATAGATATAGTAAATGTATATAAAGAGATGCTAAAAAAACCCTGCTACTGTCTGCATTATAACCATGTGGTAAATATACCCTCAAACAACCTATCATGAAAACACTTTAGAACGAGATGGACAGCAAAGAAAATCAATCCACTGGATACTAAACCAAAGTGCAACTTGCATGAACAGAAGTGCACACGACTGACTGTTCAACAATGGGCAGGCTCACACATGCAAACCGTGCCTTTTGCCCGTGGAGGAAGCAGTTTGCTTATGCAGAGAATGCTTGTGAGCACGAGGATGTTTATTGTCTTCATGGGGGACAGTTAATTGCCAATATAAGGAGCATTGGCACCCATGTGAGAGTTCAGTCGTTATCATAAACAAGCAGGTACCAGCTGCAGAAAGAAGCACAATTTCTTCCATTCTAGGATATAAAAAACAATGCAGTCTATTCCATTGCTACTTATTTTTCACTTGGTCTACCATCTGCATTCATTTACTTGCTTCTATTGCAGCAAAGAGACAAGACAGGCAAGGGTAATATATATATATATATATACACACACACACACACACACACATATATATATACATATACACATATACACATTATGATTGGTGCTGCTCATATTGCTGATACTAGAAGTGACTCTTGAGCAGCTTGTCACCCACAAGTTATTAGCAACACATGTCTGACTTTGATCTGCTCTAGTTTCCAAGAGAACATGTGAAAAGATACTTAATAGTGTCATACAGAGGTCTCAGAGGTTGGTGCGTGAAGATCAAGTTTCATCATCAGCACAAGGTTCCAACTATAAACAGGAACATGAGTCTACTGACAAAAAGCAAAGACTTTTACAAAGAATACAAACATGTTCCTTCTGGGATCTTTATATATCATATCTGACACAGCAGAGCTTCCTTTTAAAATCCATTGTCTATTGAGAAAATATGAGGAACGAGGCAGCGAACATGACATTTTAAGATGTTTCAGTATGTATTCTTCCTGCCATACAAGAGATGTTGCAGGAACTGGTTGTCATTTGGCACTCTTACATTGCGAGGCAAAGCAAAGTAAACCAGATGTTGTGGCCAGTATCAGGAGAATGTGTGTCTGAACAGGTCTCACTGACAGTACTGCATTAGGATTAAGCAAAGTTGACACAGCACAAGACACATATGGCAAAAAGTTCATCACATTCAAACATTCAGGTCAGCAGCATCTTCCTTGCTCCTCTCTACGGTAGACATGTGCTTAAGTGTCATGTTGTGGGGGGAAAAATAGCTAGCTTGCCATGTTGGCATTATCACATGTCCTGATTGAGAGCATGTGTATCAAAGCTTCAAAATGCTCTCTCCAGTATTTGAACTATGTTGCACGTCGTGATGAATGTAATTTATGTCTGGCATTGACATACACACTGAATTTTGCGAAACTTTTCAGCATCTAACTGGTGATTCATACAACTGTAATAATACTGTCATAACACACTCTATTTGCTTGCTATTATTTTCATACATTTTTTACACTTAAATAAAGTGGGTACGCATGAGATTTGGGAGGCAGTGAGGTGAAAAGAAAGAAAGACGTTCTTACCCCTTGGTTTCCATTAAATCTGATCAATGGTCGTGATGACAGGACCTATAAAAGAGAAATACCATTTTAAAACAATTTTCACAGTAAAACGATTTAATTCAGGCACATTTTCAGACAAGTTTTCATATAAAGAACTGCTTAAATATGAGTGTTTAAACCATTTAAATGAAATACTAATAATTAGCATTTTATTAGCTTTTAAAAAAGGCATTTGCTCCAATACCTATTCATAAATGATGATGGGTTAAAACCACTGTTATTTATTTTATTCTCTGACCAAGCATTAAGCATTAACACCAATTTAACACAAGCTATCAGAGAGATCTACATAAAACACATTTTATGGAACCTTTAGCCACAAAGAAAATAACCCCTCAATTTTTCTACAATTTTCTATTCAAACCTTTGACCTTACAAATTTAAATCTGCATTAGCTCAGTTCACATTAAGAAAAGATATACTCTCTCCTTTTAATGCTGTGTATTATTTCTACAGGCAGGGTTTACTACCAAAAACCATCATTTATCAAAGTCTGAGGCAAGTTTTAATAAGTTTAAGTTTACGTTTTAATAATACTACAAAGAATGAATATATTTCTTCAATAAAAATCTTACATCAGAAATTCAGATATCTATTTCTCTACACATATTACACTATTGTAATATTGTTAGCTAAGCAATACCATTTTAAAGCTTTTTATCTTGCCACTGTGTTACTCATTAAATCTAAAAAAAAAAAGTCTGCAACGTAGGGCCATCAACGTCCAAGTACATTTTTTTCCTCTCAAGCCAAACAATTAGCAGTAGAGGCAGAAAAATAGAAATGACAGAAATAAGTGTGATTGTGCGTGTTATTGTCCAGTCCTCCAATAGTTGGAGCTCACCACAGACATTTTTCAAATATTTACAGCCACACAAGCCACTGAATAAGAGAATAATGTGAGGGGAGAAATGCAGTATTGGAGTCATTATGACAAAATTGCTGTGGTTTAACATGTTAATGGTTAACAGGTTTTCCAAAACACAAATTTGTAGGGATTCATTTAGATATGGAAGAGATGATGTTGTCCTATTTTACAGAATAAAGACAATAGAAAGGATAACAACCTTCCGCAGGTTATCTCAGAAGCCAGTTTTAAGAGGAACTACAAAACAGAGTTCTCTTTTCACTTTCACTTAGGTTCAGATTGGTTAGTATCAGATCCCCAGTCTTTCTCTGAACATTATCATTTTGATTTCTTTTAACTCAACATTTAGTTTCAGTTTCAACATTTCCTGTGGAGTAAATCAAAACAGGCAGCTTTCGTTCCTTGAGGCAAAAGTTTTTTTCAATCAGGCGGGCCACACAGATTTTTTCTAACGTTGAGTATTTTGTTGCCAAATGAGGTAACCAGAACAAACCAAATTGTTGACAGTGGTCTGAAGCACCTGGACAGTTATAACTGTTAAGCCCCATTCCTTTGTTTGATCTTTTGGGCTGTCCCTATTATAAAGTCAAGCTAGTGCTAATGCTAAGATGAGAGCTAAAGTCAACCTAGAAATCTATCTTGAGATTTTTTTTAGGTCAAATTCCTGATGCTAAGTGTAATAACACATTGTATATTAAGACATGTGACCAACACACTGACATTTAATCAACTGTAGGAACTAAACATTTATGAACACCAAAAAGAGGAAGCCCCTTTAGCTTTTCCTTCTCGCTGCTGCTTCAGCAGATCAAATGTGATTAAGTGAGAGAGCTACAAGTTCAAGGGAGGGCAAGCCTATTAAAGACACAACGTGCTTTGTATTCCTGCTTGATCCTGACCCAGAGATATGAAGCATGCACATACAGACTGCTGAGCTTCTGTCCTCTGTGTAGCTTCATTTATACCTAACCTACACCCGTTTTCAGTGTCATTTCTACCAAACTAACAGAAGCCATGTGGGCTGCATTAAACATGAGCTCAGTATCAATAAAGGTATTATCTAATGGATTGGTGCTTGATATTTAAAGCCCTTTGATTACTGTAACCCATTGTGCTCCAGGTCACAAAAATGAGTCATTATGCACTGTTAAAACATTGTGACCTTCCACTTGCATGCTGATGTGAGTGAATGTGTGGAGTGCCACATAGACATAACAGCCAGCAGTTTGTAAGAAATATTCACACAGACCGCTACCGTCAGCGAGTGAAGTGACTGAGCCACTAGTTTAAAAGTAGGCCATTTTGACTTGTAATTCGGCAATCAGACATTATACAGATGTAACACGCCTCTGCAGCACTGCTGTTGGGGTGAAATCTACATTGGAGAGAAGGAGTTTTATTTATGTCATGGGATGTAGGGAGGTTACAAGGCTGCAGCTAGATCTGCAAACCCTTCTGGCATTAATGTTTGCTTCACCACACAACACAACAGAAACAGATGACACCTCTGACCAAAAGTCTATTGTGTCATTTATTTGCATGTATGGCTCAATAGGTTAGATGGAAATGCTAAATTCTAGAGAAATTCTTACAAAATCTGAAGAAGTCGCATTACATCAATGTTCTACTTCCCTAAGAATGTGCAAGCAGTAAAAGGCTTCAGTTGATACTGCTACTACTACTACCGCTTCTACTAATACCATTACTACACGACACCGGTCTGGCCAGTGGTCTAGCTTTAGATCGTGCAAGTTGGTTGTTTGTTGGGTTTGATTCGGTTTGATTCGGTTTATAGGCCTTTGCAATGACAGTGACCCTCACAGAGTTCAGCATGACACAAACACTGTCCAGTTAGTAATTAGATTCCCTGTGTGGTTACTCATACTACAGATGTGTGCTCTCATAGTACTGCAAAAGCATTTACATCAAATTGTAAGCCAAATTGTATTTTTAGCCATGCTAGCCTCATGTCTCTAGGGATGGTAATGTCACTCTGTTGGTGTTTCTGACGGTGGGTCCACCACTTTGGTCCAGACTGAAATAACTCAACAACTATTGGATGGATTGTGCTCAAATTTTGTATAGACATGCCGTTGTGCTCAAGAGGGGAAACCTGCTGATTTTGATCCTCTGACTTTTCCTATAGCGCCACCAGTATGTGCATGTTTTCAGAATAAAAAGCAAGCTGCAGTAGGGATGTTGTTGAGGTGAGTTGGCACAATTTAAAGCGATCCAATGGATATATATGTAAAAGTTGATACTTTTTTTTTTATAAAAGTTGAATGTTATCACAGCTGCAAATTTTATCTTTCGTCATGACGACCACAAGGTAAACAGTAGAAATGCTGCATTCACGTTATACAAAGTAATCTGTCAGGAATGTGTACTTGCATGTATGCAGCTGGTTAAAAGTTGATGCTGGTTCAACTGTTTAGCTGGAGCCCGAGGCTCTGGTTGGCACTCCTGCTGCATCGATATATGCATTTTTTCACACAGGGCTTATGTTGTTCAGAGGATGGAACCACCAGTATGACAATAAACTTAAAACTTGTTTTATGAAGACATCACTAACTACCATCATTGTGCATGATATCAGATATTGAAGAGAGAAAGTGAACTCTGGAGTAACAATTCACCTTGCCTAACCCTTTTAGTCCCAAACAAATTCAATTAAAAATCAGACAGAGGAAGTAAGCAACCGTTTCATATCTTAACAGAATAATTTTGTTTCACTTTGTCTGGTCCTCTGAACATTCAGAGCCTATCCAGGAACACCAGACCTTTCATGGAGCCACGCTCCCTGGACTAACCCCCCTGGACTAACCCTGCAGTGTTTAACACAGCACCAGTTTTAGCACTCCCAAACCCTCCCCTTCCCCCATCCCAGCACTGCTAACATAGTGCTACCCTCAGCCTGTTCATTTGAATGGGCTGCTGACATGTCACTATTCTCTGGGGCCTGAGCCCAGAATGTTCCACAGAGCTAACCTTAGGGACAGGGTACGGGTCCTGACCATGGATCGATGACAAGACCGTGGATGTTCCCACACACTGCCAACCGGCAACAGAATGGGGGATCAGCTGGACACAGCATAGACTTGCAGCCAAGCAGCCCGTGATAAAACTGAACTGATGACAATGTTCAACATAAAAGCCTGGCTTCTGACTGTTCTTTTCCTTGCTGTATTAACAAAGCAAATAGCAGTAAAAAGTACAGCAAGATGCACTTTAGTAAATATGGACTTTTAAAGTTAACAAAGAATCAGCTAGTTTTTCCAAGTTCATTTCAATCTGCGTGAATGCTGCCCAACAACCAGAAAAATTACCAATATAAATATCTAACTCCAATAATCAGGGTGTGAATTCAACAGCTCCTTTAGGCAGAAAAGGGATTTTAAAAAAAAAGAAGCCTGAATTCAGTTTGTATCAACTCACCTTGACTAATAGATATTTAGATATATTCTACTATCAAAACTTGCTCAAATATATTAAACAGCTCGGCCTCAATCTCCCTGAAACAATAAATAACAAGAGCCTTTATTGCTACAAGGGTACATGTCTTAGCACAGTTTTAATTCACTTCTTTAAAATGCAAAATATACACGAGGGGAATATTTTAATAGAAATACTGAGCACAAATATACATGTTGGGAATATTTTAATAGAAATACTGAGCACAAATATACATGTTGGGAATATTTTAATAGAAATACTGAGCGCAATTCATGGCAAGTAACCAGCTTGTTAATAAAGGTTATATAGACTGGATTACTGTAAATTATATCCTAACACACATACGTGTAAGTCCCTACTCGATGTCTCATGCTACACTGCCAAAGGATTTCTTTGTTTTGTAGTAAATGCACACAGTAATAGCAATGACTAAATCCCAATGGATATAACTGTGGCACCCAAATTGTCAGGTGTCTAGTTGCATCACTGTCACACTGGAGAGATGTTCCACCTGTCTAGGATTTCAAAGGTGAAAAGAGCACTTTGTGCCGTGCACTCTGCAAGGGTGAAATGGTACTGGGTGTCCCTGCTCTCAATTCTCAGTGTGCATGCATCATTGCAGAGTATGCCCTGTGTGTGAAACGTGGTGTGCCAGTCTACTCCTTTAAAATAGCTGTGGCAGAGGGGTGTCAGATGAGTGTTTGAAGTAACACACTTGCTCGTAGGCTTAATTGGGCCTACTAGTAGGTATTTTACTGTAACTGCCTCTTCATTTCTACAAAGAAACTCTTTGAAGCTTTTAAGCTTGTTTTCCATTTGATTAATGCTGAGCTACGTTTGATCTTGTGCTTGAAATGGCAGCACAAGTTTCTTATGTGCGCACCATTTCTTAGCTGAAGGCGGGGGGATCAGCACATGTACAGTCTGACAGGTTCATGTTACACACATTAAACCATCTTTTTAAACGATCAGCAGTGTAACCCGAGTGACGCAGGACTTTTGAGGCCGATACCTATGTTGATATTCAAGCGTTTAAAGAACCCGATAATCATATAATCATATGATATTAATTTTAACTTCTGACATAAATTAACATTTTAATATGGTTTCCTTAAATTTATTTTTCTTTTTTTAAATTTAAATCGCAACAAAGAAATGTTCGGGTCATAGTTGAAAAATATCTAGTCACTACTCTCTGTTGGACAAACTAGATAGTTAACATATTTCCAGTGCAGCTATTAAGACCTGACATTGGTATTAACTCAGTAAGGCAACACAGATAAAGAAATCATTACTTTCCAATCAATAACAAAGTTATGTGCATTAGGCTGGAATGACACAGGACAAAGTATTGAACACAATAACTGAAATGTCTTTAGCACTTGGTGGAAAAGCCTTTGTTTGCGATAACAGGATATAAGACACTTCATGTAGGAATAAAATAATCTCTAGTAATCTCTCTAAACAGTGTCCATGAGGGATTTTGGCCCTTTCTTCTAAGCCGACAGTCTTTGGTGCTGTTTCTCTTCCCTTCAAAAATGTGGATTCTGCTAGTACCATGAGAAGAGCAACAGACACCGCATGAAAAACTTCAAATGAGCTTCAAATGTCTTCAGTAATGGAGTCTTACGGGGTGATAGGTGCGTGGAGAGCACTACCGTTTTTTTCTCTCCAGGTATTTCTGGAGCTCTTTTCAGCAGTCTTGTGAGGAGCTCTTGTGCCTGGCTGGTTGATGGTGGAGTGACGACTCTCAGATAAAGGCACCAATTGTACTTATGTCAACATCTAGTTGAGTTGAGAAATCAGTTGGTAGCCTTTGGCAGTACTCAGCAATCTTGTTGTGAAGGTCTTGGGGCAGCTCTTTACTTCTACCCATCATGAGATGGTTCTTGCATGACAGCTTGGTGACAATGATGCATTCACAGATGGCTAACATTTTTTTGAAAGAGTGGAAGTGCTAATAGCTACATGAACTGACCGAGCGGATTCTAATTAGCACAGGTAAGAGGTCTAATTAATGAAATCACCTGGTTCAGCGTTTCTTTAACTGCGTGTTCAATATTGATCTAATTTAATGAACATTATTTTTTTATTGTTGGAATGTAGATTTATTGAATTAATACCAATATCTGCACTTAAATATGTTTAATGAAAAAAAAATGTTCCCCCAATGTATGTTGCTATCCCAACCCTTTTCCTTACATTCTTACTTAGGCCACATCCATTACAAAGGTAAATTAATCTGAAAACTAAACATAACCTTTTAAAAACAATTTCCATCCATATTAGCGTTTTCCAGTCAAATCTTAAAAGCTATTTGTCCACGCTAATTTCCAATGGAAATATTGATATCCGTCTTCCTCCCCTTTGAGTAGACAAACATCAAACAGTCCAGTTTGGTCTCATAAAAGGTTGAATCTCTATTGATGACCATTTAATTTACAATTTAGCTAAAAATGCTGTATCACAACACCAATATGATGTATTTATCTGTGCTGGCATTCAAAATGTGTGACAATGCAGAGGAGAGGGGGACTGTCTGAAACGTTTTCCTTCATCACATTTCTGCTACACAACACCTGAGGTTTTCTGTGAAGGCACCCGCTATTGTTTTTCAACAGCTTGGTCGAAACTGTAACATGAGACCATTGTTTTCTGATGTATCCACTCTGGAGAGCCCAACCTAGTGAGGTCACGGCTTTATACTTTCACTTGGATGTGTCACTATCAAGGTTTGCATTCTCTCACTCCAACACAATAGTGCAAAATTGGGATGATCATCACAGCGAGAGACATTTCGCAGAAAACTGAAGTCAACATCATAACAACAGCTGTCATCTTCTGGTAATCTGGAACCTCACAAAACTGATATGAAAGTGATGACTGAGCAGACTTACATAGTGGCCTTGAAAAGAGAGTTGTCAAAAAGCAAAGTGAAAAGCAAAGTGAAAAACAAAGTGGGGAACGGCCATGTTCACTGATTTGTGAGAATGTTGTGAACCTGTCACAGGTTTGGGCACCTGAACTTAACTTCCTGGGATTGAACGGTTTGCAAAAATTAGACCTACTCAAAAAACAGCCTCCAATATTTGCATTAAAAAAAAAAAGAAAAAAAATTATATAAACTTTTTATCTGCTTATTCGTTCAGGTGTCATTTTATCAAGTTACACCAGCAAAACTAGACACTTAACATAATTATTGAGACAGTAAGCACAGTTGGTCTGATTGAAACTACCAGACAAAAAAAGAGCCTCTTGCCCACTATCAGCTTCCTGGATTAAAGTTTATATTATGAGATTGGGGGTCAACAGACGACCACCACCCAACTGGAAGATACTGATGTGTGTCTCTCCTTTCGAGGCTTATTTGATACTCATCTTGATTCAGCATCCATGACTTAATGGACCTAAGATACATTTTTAAGTCCCGTTTTGATGGGATACGATGAGCTACAAACAGTTCCACTTTACTACTGCTGTGCTTCTTCCAGTATAATAATGAAAGGTGTACATTAAAAGGCCTGCTTCACATTTTAATGACTCTCATTTAATGGCATTACAAAATTAAAAATCAATCAACTCCAAATAATATTTTCAATACACTGATATTTAATGATATATTAATAATCCCTTGTTTCTGTACTTATATAAATCAATTTTTACTGCAAGGAGCTGCTGACAAGATAAACACAGATCATTTTCATTACTGGTGTTGTTATTGGCTTCAGGTGAAGAGGGGCAATTACAGAGTCTCCCCCAGTATGCCAGTGCTGTCTGTGGGTATTTCACTACCTCAGTCTTGCTACCCGAATACTTGCTCAACTGTTTGCAGCTTGACATGCCTTTATCAACTTTTCCTACTACGTATTTATTATGTTAATAAAAGGTGAGTGTATACATTTATATATGTATGGTGTGTTGTCTCTGGGTTTGTTAAACTTCAATATAAAAACAGTCTTACTAGGCACAGAAAATTGTTTTCTTTGTGCCATTACCATGTAAAATTAACTGTCACTAGGCTGACAACACTAACAAAAGGAAGAATTTGGACTCTGTGGGAGAGAAGTGCGCACACACACACACACACACACACACGAGGAGAGATTGCATTAATAGAAAAAGAGGAATCTCCTTTCTTAGTAAGTCAAATACAGAGAAGCCTGCATTGATTTAGCAGAGATTCCTTCAAGGTTTGGCCTAATTCAGTCTTTCTGAATCGAGGATCTTTCAGACATTAAGTCTGGGCACTGATTCATTATGATTAGTTGAAGGATATGTGCATTAAAAATAAAACATTTGAGCATAAACATATTCCTCTGGTTTTAGTCAGAACTGTACCTCTTACCATGTGTCACACTGCTCCAATACTGGTCAAAAACCACAGGCACAAACCGCATTCACAGACCAAAGACCAAACCATGACCTCGGCCCTGACTCATCTTTTAAAGAGACATGTCAGGTCAGGGAGTCTGCTCTGTTTGCAGTGACTCCAGGTTAACATGGTCACTTGTGGCAACGCTGCCACAGGACAGACGAACGCCATGACATTTAGAGTCATATTTGGCCTTAGTGGTTATGGTCATCCCTTGCAGCGTCCCGTGATCTGCTGAAACTGGGGAGTCAGCATTCCTTAAATAACCATAGCACTGGCACAGGCTGACCAGTGTCAAGCAACAAAATCCCCACCCGGTCTCCATTACTTCCCATACCGTTCCCATAGGGGTCGAGACGGGGGGTGGGTTGACAGCAGCCAAGCACCAGAACAAAACTGACCTCCTTTGTGAAGCCTTTAGCCGGCCACCACAAATCATCAAACCCCCCCCCAAAAAAAACCCTCTATTTCTCTAAATTAAACTGTCATTTAAAGGATGGGGGAGCTTATTTCAACTCATGGATTATTGTTGTTGCCGTGTTAACCTGGTCCTGGCATCATATAGTGTATACCTGTCATAGCAGGTATCTTGTCTGTCATCAACCATCAGGAAATATTGTAACAGCTCATCATTGCAAAGAGCTGGATTACAGACTACGTCACAAAATGCACAATAATAATAATTATGGTTAATAATATAAATGCCTCACTGAAGGTTTATGGGCGTAAAAAGGTAAATGTGACATACAATTACCTGGCAACCACAATACGGGCGCCTCTGCAGTGATACTTCAACAAGAATGTAAAATTCATACTCCCAGCTCATAGTTGCCAATCCATAACCTTAACCACAAGACAAAAGATGTGACTCGGCCCAACAAAAGGTTTTACGATTCAAATGGAATTACTCATGTCTCACCAACATAATACTGCAGTGCCAGTGCACGAGATGTAGTATCGCTTCATATGTAATCTCTCTTAGACTGCCTATAAATGTTAACTGTACACATATTTCAGTTCAGTGTTTAAAGCTTTTTGTTTTTGTCGACTTGCCAATTAGGAGAAATTTGAAACACACTAGTTAAACACTGTTTTCTAAGACAGTCCTCCCGAGACATAATTATGAACTTTTATCTGTACTCTCCACCAACCTTCAGCTTGGTGACGTTCGAGTAGCCTTACTCATTTCCTTGCTTATGTCACAGCCAGTAAAAAAAAAAAAAAAAGAAAGAATGAGTCTCTGGACTGCCAGTCCCGCAGCATGAGCTCCAGTTCACTCTGTCCTCAGACGTACCAACAGAGGAACCAGCTGACAGTCACGTCTCATACAGGAAGCAACCAATACACAGAACCTCTTGCTACTTGATCACTGCTGTTGCGCAATGTCATTAGAGAAATACTCATACACTGTTTCATAGAATTCTTAGTACAGCACTGGATTTGAGCCAACATTTAGCATTTAGTTTAACTCAACCAGACGGGAACAAGCTGGGAAGCATTTGTACTACCGATCTCCTACAACAGTGCATAATGTAGAGACTTAAAAAAGAAAATGATAATACTGTAGGGAATTTGCGATGAGTCCATTGACAGCTGTATACATGTTCTGTTGCTAGCTAGACTCTACAGTTTCTCAAAGCTTGTGTACTGTACAGTATGCTGGACTGGAGCTGCTTGATTTTAGTATCTTGATGAAGAGTTGGCATAGCAGCCCAAATGACAGCAAAAGTGAGGTCATAAACCTTATCAGCTCTGTCTAATTACATCCTCGACTATGCCACAACTTTTACATTGAAAGGCGTGTGTCATTCTGCAGCTCTCTTCCTCTTCCTCTACCGAGCTCCCAGCTCACCCATGAGTTTGGTTGGCAGCCAGTGTTTGATTTATGAGGAAGCCAGGGGCTAATAATAATAAAGCAACACTGAAAGCATGTATAAGCTCAAGTTTGAGGCGCCAGGTTTTCTGATAATATTTAATCCTTCATTTTATTTAAAAAAAAAAAAAAGAGACATACCTAGTTATACAATGATTAGTATAAGAGATACAAATTAAATAAAAACTCCTGCCTGTAGCTCTGCCAAAGCACAGGAGTTGGAATAAAACACATATTTTTGCACATAGCTTGAATTTTTCAGGCATTTGTTTAATTCCTTTATTTAGCGCAGGGAAGATTTTTCACATATTTCATGGTCTAATGTGAACATGGAAAGAGAAACACTAACACAAAGCCCATAGCTCGAATGAATGCGATTCCATCAAGTAACAAATCTGAACAGTTTGTTGCGTCTTAACATGAGATGTTTTTGTCAATCACAGTTTGTGCACATATGTGGTCTGTGTTGGTGGAGAGGCTTAATACTGTTTGCCACTGCTCAGCGGTCATATTGTACGGCTCTGTTTGTTGTCTCTGAATTTCAATGAACTACTTTGAAATATGTGCAGGCTCTGAGCACTCGTCTTTATGTACACTGACACACTGTAATGTATACACACATACAGTATAATGTAATTGATTTAAACATGTGGTATACCTGCACGCCTATGCATAATCAGAATGCCAGATCAAACGAGGCGGTTTGATGTGTGCTTGTCATCTGTCATCTTGTGATGCCGGTGTGACTGGGCCGCAGTCACTATAATAGTGCACGAATGTGAATGTGTGCCTGGTTCTCTAGTTACCGTATGGTATACCGTACGTATACCGTAGCTGTTGTCTACAATTATGCAGATGTGTCAGTGTGGTCCTTGTGTGTGATGAAGAAACGTCAGGTATGTTGTATTGTCCTGTCACTGATATGTTTCCTGTGCTTCAATGCGTAAGTAAAAAAATAGACTGAATCCAAGGTATCACATTTAAAATCCAATCTCACCATCTTCCTTTTGTCCAACAAAAACCTAGAGTTTGACACATACCCTAAAAAGATGCAGAGCATGCTTGTATCATCCAGGTGCTCTGACTCAGCCGTCGCCACAAGCCAAGCACCTTCTTCAATCCCACAAAGATACTGGATTACCCAATAGCCTGAATCTGGTCAAACTGGGATTTAAACTGTGACTCAAATCACAGGGAAAGATGATTAAGCGAGTCACGAGGTATGTCTGTATTTTTCAATAAGTTCACCTTAACTGTCAAACAAAATTACAACCTGCCTCTTCAATCTCTCAACAATTAAAAGTCCAGCGGACAGAATTATTGTCGAGCTTATCAATGTTTTGAAAGTGGACAACTAACATATTTTGAATATAAATTAGCATCAGAATGTTTTTAATATGACGTAGTGGAAAGATGGTGCCTAAGATAAGCAGCATTATATTCTGGACAGATGTATGACACAGTCACATGTGTATCGTTGTACCTCACCTCCTATTCTGAATCATTAGCATTAACAATGATCAGCAGTGGTACAAATGTTGGTGACTGTATCTTCATGTTTTAGTCCAAATAAGGAACTAATATTACAGCCTTGAAATTTGAAAAGAGTGAAACTTTTTGTACCTTAACATACTACTTTTTCACATGAGAAATATCTAGTATGTGCAAATACTCAATATTAAGTTTGCGTCAGTAGCCAAAAAAGTCAAATCCCTATCCTGAAACATCAGCAATGACATTTCGATGCAGTACTCTCTGGTTGCACGCTTCATGTTTCAGTGAAAAAGCATTTTATTCTGATTAAAAAAGAAAAACATTTATCAAAAATCAATCTTAAACATGCACCTTTCTTTGGAAAAACATGTCCACATTTCTACATTTTTTTGTTAACAAAAATACTGTAGCTGCAATGACAATACTTTTAAAGAGCCGAGAGACGAACCTATTTTGACTCACTGGTTAAATCAGGACTCTTCCTACAATTAGTAGTCATGTAATTGCCTGCCACAATTTTATAATTTTGGCTTATCTGCTGCAGTCCTGTTGTACACAGCCACTGAAGCTGGAGATAAGGCCCTTGCTTCCTAGCCAGCCAGGTTTTCCCTGTCAAATATTTATAGAAACTGAAACATTAGATGGCCATCCTCAGACTTAAAGCTCTCTACACACCAAGCCAAGCAAGCAGCAGAGCCATTTCATAGACCAGACCTAGATCCCCCCACCTCTTATTTAATAATGGCCATTGAAGACAAAATATGTTAACTCTACTGTTAATTCACTTTGACGCACTGTTAAAGCTGTAACCTGAACACTAGCCTATGGTAGCAGCCTGTGAGAAGGGGAGGGGGGTCGGGAGAGGAGATGGCCATCTTTTCCCCAATTATTCACCCTGTTGTCATCAGATACTAAACCAAGGCAACATTTCCGTTGAGTTAACAAGAGAAAATAAATGAATAGATAAAAAATCCCGTTTGTAGACGGGACTTATCCAACGACAGATGTTAACATTATGAGCTAAATCAAGGTTTGGCAGATTGTTTTGACAGCTTTACAAACTTTCTGGAAACATCTGTACACACAACAGAACTTAGTCCGTGTTTACAGTCAAATTTTATCCAGAGTTACAGAGATTGTAGTCGGGGAAGTTAGCAGCTAAACTGTTGCGCCAACCAAAACTAATACACCCAGATAATACAATGAAATAAGTAGTGGAGATCAGTATCTAGCAGCACTGAGCTTAAATGACCGAGCACTGTGTGTGAAGGGAGTCTGGGTGTAGCTACAAAAAAAGGAGCTTTACAGCTACCTCGCATCAAGTCAGCCTGGCCGGTCAAGAGCTCAACTATTACACACTTTAATCTAACCAAACTAGCCCGGCTCACCCAGCCTGCTGTGTCCGAATATCGCAGCATGAAGGCGGCAGCGGCGGCCAGACACAGCGGGGGGGACTGACCTCACTCTGCCTGTCACAGACTCCTAAAACGCGAAACCAAACATGTCACGGCGGCGGAAAAAAAAGCTCGTCCGTTTACCTTGCTGCTCTGGTAGGCTTCAAACGCTCTCAGCGCGCTGTCAGTGAGTTTGACGTGAAAGACTGAGACATTGCTGCCGTTGCTCACTCTTCCACAGGACAGTCCGTAGCACTGCTCCTCCTTCAGCGCCGCCATCTTTGCTACCGTTCCCACCACCACGCGCACGCATGCACTCTCTCGTAACCGGAGAAACTCCCCGTTGCTTTTCAATGAATATTCAATGACCGGCTGCTGGTGAAGTCACTGAGCAGCAATGAAGCCCTGTATATAGCCGCATGTGTACGATTAACAAAAGAAAGAAAGAAAAAAAACAAAAACAACACATACTTAAATGTTTGCATTCATATCATAATAATATTAAAGATAAAATAAATAATTATTTGATGATTAGTCAACGACTTTTGCTAATTTACATCTCAAGTCGTAGGCAGCTCACAAAGTGTAGCGGCATTTTCTAATTTTTTTTTATTATAGTTATGTATTGGTAACAAATATATATATATAATATATAATATATATACACACATTACCTACAGCATTAAGGAATGAGCGTTGTATATCAGTATGCGTGGGGAGAGGGAAGCGATAAGTCATCTGATTGCGTCAGTGAAACGTCAATGTTTGGAGAAAAAAAAGGCCCCACCACTTTGGAAATAACCACAAAACTTGGGAATGTCCAGCTGTACACAAATGAAACATGAAACGTGGAAATACTTAATTAATTAGGAACATTGGGACTTTTAGTCATCTTGTCTGATAATTAGTGTTTTCATGCAGTAGCTGTACACATATGACTCGACATAATGAATAATGTGTCTATCAGACAATAATCAGCTGTCTTATTTCTCATTTTTATGTGGAAAAATAACTTGGGCACGTAGTAATAATTTAAAGAATTACTGGGGTGATGTAGCTACAATAATGGCATAAATTGTGATAAAGTACAAATGAGCGGATGAAAAGAAAGGAAACTAGTTTGTGAGACATGTTTTATTGTGATGGATATAAAATTAACAAATACAGGGAATGTCAGGAACTCATATCAACTTATATGTCTATTTAGTTTGTCACCAACTTGTAAGAGCTTATGCAACTTTTGGCTCTGTAGGCCTAGCATTTATTCTAGAGAGGCTACAGATTCAGTGGTGTCACACTTAGCAATGAGCAAAACACTGGAATAAATTAACACCTAAAGAAAGGAACACATTCCAAGGAAAAATTCACAGGCAAAAAAAATGTAAGGGAGAAAGAAAAACACAAACACCCAACATTGTACTTGAAGGGTCATCCTTCAACATTTGGTCTTAGTGATCAGAAATTGAGGTATAGTTGACTGAAATTGAAAAGTAAAAAATAAAGTATGTCTGAAACTCCATATACCATTTCTCTGCCCTTATTTTAAAAAGGTAATAACTGTACCTCTGCTGAAAATAAATTAGTTATTCAACACAGTGGTTCTTTTGCATGTCAATAACCCCTAAACCGAATTTAACTAAATTTGACCTTGGACCCCGATTTGATAAGATTTTGTCCCAATATTTTTGCTTTTAGGTGTTTTTTTGTTTGTTTACAGAAAGTGTATGAAACCCATGACCAAAATAGTCATACATTCAGACATTGTGTTATTATGGATGGAATTATAGTGACCGTAAAATATACTCCTTTTTGATGGCAAACCCCTGGAGCCCTCTCAAGGAACCCTGGGGATCCCCAGACCCCCACTTTGAGAACCACTGATTTAACAAATGCTGAACAGTATGTACAATGTCTTCTTTAGTAGATGTTTAAATACATGTATACAGAAGTGACCAGAAATAGAGAAACCCCTCAGCTTCAAATTGCAGTACAACAGTCATGTATATGTACTGTATCCAGCAGTATGCCTTTTTGAAACTGTTACATTTTGGTTGCTGACACTGTCAGATAGCTGTTGATTCAATTTCATTGTACTGTCTGAGGCAGCAGCTTGTTGTATTTTATTTAACCGTATTATTCTGTGAGGTGTTTCTTTTATTTCTGCTCTAGTGACAACAAAGGGTGAATATTTTAATAAGGTCCTGCAGGACAATTGTATTGCATAACATTGTACAGGTGATTCCACTTTTCTGGTCACTGAGTGTATGAGTAGTCTGCAGAAAGGGTGAAAGAGTGAAAAAGCACACGAGTCGAGTATCTTGCCACCGTTTGGACCTCAAATAATGCATCTTCTACATGACACCGGCCAACATGAAACATTGTACCATAATTAAAAACAGTGAAATCACATATTGTCTGTTGAACAGGAATAACTAAACTTAAACCGCGCAATCATATGCTTCAAAACTATAGCATAACATAGGACCATGTCACAATAGCTATTTTCAGTGGGAAAAATATTCTTAAAATAGTTCAGTAAATTATTTTTCATTTTAGTCCATTTTCAACATTATCTACCAAAGACAAAAACAATGGCAGCAAAAGAAAACTTCCTGGAAACGTGACAGATACGCATAAACCTACACATTTATAAGGTTGGAAATACTTCTCCCATATGCAAATATTGATGTTTTATTATTTGTCACACACAGTTCTCAAACATAGCAGAGAAGGGTGAGTGACAATGAAGAGGCAACTGACCGACTGACATATCCACCCCCCTTGACCAAAGGTCAGAAGGCACTGCCACATGTGCTTCTCTGTTTAGGCTCTCACATTGCAGGACTTGGTCAGGCCATCACTAAGGACTTGGTTCAATTTCTAGCTGCAATGACAACGGATAACGCCACACCGCCGATGGCTACTGCAGTGGCACCAAATAACCACTTCCAGCTGAGACCCTGAAGAAGTAAAAAAGCAAAAGAGAAGAGGGTTACATGTTAAGTAGGTCTCATAATAACTTGATACAGTAAAAAGCTTAAAGTAAGATATCAATCAGACAAGGGGAGGACGATATGACATTAAAATAATATCAAGGTATTTCAGGCTATTTCTACGATAATAATATTCCTCTCTGGATTTTTGGCTTTCCTCATACTCAGCTGGGTGCTTAAGCTTGAGGTAGTAAAATACATTTGGAGTGTTACCCCTTTATGTTGTTACAGTCCACTTCTCTTGTTACATAGTACCGTGGTTTGTTGTACAGGTACATCTGATCCTTTGTAACCATACTACTTCCACTACTGAAGTCAGTTCATTATTTGGAACTAACTCCTCTACCATGGAGCTATCAACAATGCTACTTTCACTTTCAACCATGTTTGTTGTTGCTTTGCATAACAGCATGACATCATGCTGACAAATTAGAGTATTGCCATTATCGTACTATCAACTTTTTGATCATATCGAATATTATACTAATATTAACATGAATGATACACTACGGCACATCCAATAAAATATTCAGAAGTTACTGACACTTCCCCCTTTTTTAATTACACACAGGCACCATTTGCACCTGTTACTAACATGCAATCTGTATCTGAATAATGACATCTGATCCACGGGCCTTTGCATTTACACCACCTCCAGATGTGGTCTGGCTACCTGATCGCATTACAATCATAGTGCATTCTAAGTGCATTTACATGTGTTTTTCCGCATCCACACAGCATATCCATATACAGACTGCATGTGAATGCAAAGAGTAAATTTGGTCACATTATTGTATACTTCCATAAAAATAAATGAAAATGTTTTAACATCATGTGACATCACAGAAAAGCAAAACAGAGTGAAGCTGTGATACTTTTTTTTTTTTTTTTTTTTAAATGATCACTTCTGCTTTCTCAGGGAATGACAATCTCACCCATGAGGACTTGGCCCGGTGTTTCTGTGAACTGCTGCTGCCACTGGTGGGATTCCCCAGCATTTTCTTATACATGGCCTGCTCTGCTCCCTTCTGCTCCGAGTTCTTCTTCACCAGTTTGGAAAGCTCTGCATGGATAGTCTACACAAGAGAGACATGACAAATGGAGCATGAAAAATGACACTAACAATCCTTTCAAAGGGAATAAGAACAGACATGATAATAATGGATGAATGAAGCAGGCCCTCAAAATTCTCAGCAAGGTCATCCAATGCACCCTTTAAAAATAAATACAGCTAGTATTTTATTTTTCCGTATGTTGTCATCTTACAAGAAATCACAGGCTTGCATCACAAAATTAACCTTCCATTTAGCCCACATCCACATAATTATTCCAGGACATGGGTTCAGTTATTGTTCTCAGATCTGAGTCACTTCTCTGCTCTTTAACTGGTGAGTGACTAAGCAAACCACTGATTTCAGAAACAACAAAAATTGGTTTGGAATAATGCTTTGGAAAATGCACTTCAGGAAGACTGATGGAGCTCAAAGTAATGTTTACTTAATAGTAACTTAATATTTGAGCACAGTCTACCTTTAAAAACATCTGTGGGGAGTGGAGAGTCTGTGAGTGTCTGTACAAGTTTATACCCTGAGGATTTGCCTGTTCCCATCTACTGCTAAGAGTAATGGATACATTTATCACAGAGTGTTTGAGCAGGGCACCCTTGGCAAGTTGGCATCACTATTGTGCAATCAGCTACCCACCACAACGACAAAAATGACACAACGCTCACTTGTGCCCAGGGCAAGGATAAAGTTGGCTTAACAAACATGTAACATCCTGTCCTAACAGCATCCGTGTGTACAAATACTGTGCCGAGACAGTTTGAGGCTGTCTATACTGGAACTGTCAAGTCAAAAAGTAAACAAAGCACAGACAAATAAATCTCGTCTTATCCATATGAGGTGGAAGATAGAGGGCGTGAAGAGCTGATTCCAGTGTAAAACAAATGCAGACAGTGTGTCTGTCAATGCTTCAAGAAGAGAAAGATACGGCGTCATCTTGTCACTCCATGACGCCTGCGCATGTTTAAAACCGCCTCATTGATTATAATGGGAACATTCTGGTATTGTTACAGAAACACACCCGCCGCTCTTGCTGTTAGAACATGAGGTTATTTAGCAAGTCTTGTGTGCAACACTAAGAGGCAAGTATGTTTTAACCTTAAAACAAATAATCTTGCACCAGTTTAGACAAGTGTGTTGACGTATAGACTTTGCAAATATACCAAAAAACGGTTATGAAAAAGCACAATTCTGCGAGGCTAAGAGCTTGCTAGTGCACACCATCTGCAACATGAACCTTTTTACTTTAGATACACAAAAGATTATACTCCTAACTACACGTGAGCCCATTAAGAATCTACCTAAGGTAAACTATTGCAGAATGTGATAATCCACTGCATTTAAACTGCATGTGTTGGACTAAAAGCTGAAGTGGCGGCCAGGCCATGTGCTGTCTGACAGATTGGTGTAGGACTGAAGTGGGGGATTCTGGGCATGAGTACCATGCTGCTGCAGCTTATAGCAGATCCAAGAAGCCCACACACAGAGCTCTGTTCTGCCAAATGGCCTCATGCAGCCAAAGAACCACATGCACCTGAGTGCATGAGCAGGAGAACAGAAACAGTATCTAGGAATTCAATATGGCTGGGGTGCAGGATAAACCTATTTACAGCAACAACATGAAAACAGATCCTCTGAAATGATGAATCAGCAGTTCACCTGACTTTGCGCTACTATGTGCTGTGATATTTTTACCATATGGCACCATCTACTGGCCATAAGACAGTACTGACATTTCCACGTGCAAAAATGTGTTTTAACAAAAATGAAAGTGAGGAGTACCTTGTTGCTTGGTTCCAACTTCAGTGCCTTCCTCAAAGTTTGAATGGCTTCTGTATATTCACCTTGCAATGCCAGCACCTTGAGCGAGAACACATATTTGTTAAAGAAGCTATCAGCTAGAGATTAACAGAGAGAACATGACAAAACATGAGAAAGAACGATGTGTACCTTGCCCATGCGGAAAAGTGCTTTTATATTTTCTGGCTGGTGTGCCAGAGCTGAGACACAAGATTTAAGCGCTGCATCATAGTGATCCAGTTTTAACTGAGAAGCAGCCATGTTGTTTAAACACTTCACTTTCACGTCCATCAGCTCATTCTCCTCCTCAGGACTAATGTCAACTGCAGAAGAAATCACAACATAAAATAGAAGAGCACCAGTAAATTAAAGTCACAAAAAACAGGACTTTAAATGTCCATCAGTGTGTCACAAAAAATGAAAATCCGATCTATCTTTATTTTGGCGTCTATCAACACCTAAGACAGAACACCAGATTTATTTTGACCATGTAAGATGTCTTGCTTTCAAGGTCAGCTTCCAAAAACATAATAACAAAATCAGCAACATGTTGTGTGCAATGCTCCTCAACCCATTAGAAACCCTTCCATATTGATAATAAAGATACTAAGAAGGAAAGAAAAAGATACTACTGTGATTAACTTTTCACTGAGTCTTAACTCCTTGATTTGCATCTTACCTTTAGAACTAGATTCTGTTATTTGCAGGGCAATGCTATACGAGTTGACAGCAAAAGCGTAGTCCCCACGCTGATAATGAACGTTGCCCCTCTCTCTTTTATGGCTGGCCAGGGCAATCTTTTCTACAGGGGGCAGCAGCTCCAGGTCTGGAGCATCAGTAGCTTCCAGCAGTTGTATTTCTAAGGAAAGCTCGGCATTTGGGGGAACCTCAGGGTCATGACTGCAAGGGGAAGACACACAGTTAAGTTCAGGAGTTAGTGATGCAAGAGACATCAATCCCACAAGGAATTTCAACTGTAACATGCCCGAGTGAAAGTGTGCATCACAAAAGGGTTAAGAGCAGCCAGTAAACATATGGAGCTGTTTTCCAACTTTACATCACTTCTTGACTTTGCTGTACAATTATCTGAGTTGGAAACAGCTTTTGTTTACATTAAAACTGCAATTGACAACCTTTAGGGCTTAGAATAAAACACACGGCCTACCTGCCCCGTGTTCCATATGCATATTTAGCATTAGTCTGGATGAGAGCCGTCTCTCCCATTTCCATGAGCTGCACTGTGAGATCCAGTGCCTGAAAGGACAAGTTTCACTTAAGTAAGACACTGCTATGTACATACATGTGACATTGGCCGTGGTCAGAAGCATTAGCAGATTATGCATATTCTACAGTGAGAACAAGATACTATAATTTACTGTTTGAAAAGTATCTCAATTTGTCAGTTATTACCTGGATGACATCCCCGTCACCCAGAGTGAAAGAGACTTCAGACTGCTCCTCTACAAGGATCTCATCCTTCAGGTACGTTTTAAGATTAATCTTTACATTCTGTCCTTTCTGTGGGCGACTGTCTCGCCCTTTCCCCGCTTCCAGGACTTTTTTCTTCAGCTGGTCATTACCTGGAGACAGACACAGAAAAATTAATTATCCTGAAAACACACTGAAGAGCAGCAAAAAGTAGCACACCACAAAAATATAATTTTTCGGCGGCTGGGGAGTGTGACCTTTCATTTCTGTCATTCTGTGTGACACAATAATTTTATCTTCCATTGTTTAATGTGTTTCGGGCGGGAAGAAATTATTTGAAAACAGGTCAACGTGTCAGACGAGTCTCTTGCCGCAATTCTCCGCAAAAAGCTAAACTATTCCACGGAGTGCCCTGGTGGTCAAGTGGTTGGAGTGCATGCCATGTAGTCACAGTTTCCCTGGTTTGAATCCGGCCAGGAACTAAAAATAAATAAATACATTTAAAAAAGTTGAACTATTCCCAACTTTCTTTGGCCACACTTCGCTGCAGACGGTGGCAGGGAAGTGTGGTGAAGTGTGACCGCCGCAGGTTTCCATTGAAAATGCATGGCCACAGGATGCTATTCACCGCTCTTCAGTGTGTTTTCAGCATTATACTTAAATACACCATTGACCACTGTGCAATGATAGTGAATCCTGTATACAGCCTGTATACCTATTGCACCACTACCACACAATACATCTGTGACAAAATAAAAAGCTGATAAAGAAGTTTGTGTAGATCTGTGGAATTGATCTAAATAAATCTCTACTGCTCTGACATGTGTGCATTGTGTTTTGTGTGTCCACAAAAGGACGTGATGTACTGAAAGCAGAGCTCCGCTCTCTGTGCCACTACTGAACAGTCAGGCTGCTGGTTTAACAGCTGCATACAACACGGCCAAATCAGATGGAGAAATTAATTGATTCACATTTCAATAGTGGGAACAGGACCATTTTTGATACATTAATAATTTAATTGCATTTATGGTGATGATTTATTGATTACAATTTCTTAGCTATTAATTTTATAATTAGTAAGTACATTGTGTAATATTAGCAATCTCACACTTTAAAATGTTGTGTATTGAGGCCCAATATATTTTTTAATAAGTGTAGTTTATGATTTGTGTGAATATATAGTCTAAAGTATTTCTATGCTTGTTCGCAGAGTAAGAACAAATTCAAGGAAATCCCAAATTCTAGTTTAAAACATCTGTATGGCTTGAGCAAAGATTTGTGTGCACACTGTTTGTGGGTGAGACCCAATGTGTCCGATTCCCTGAGCCCATTAACATTTCACCAACTTGCAGTGACCACCTTTTTAAGACCATCTACCCATTATCAGCACATAAGTAAACATTGCAATATGTTCCACAGAAATATTTCTTTCTAAAATCAGACATGGTGCCACATACCTAGTACATCCAGCCATTCTTCCACTTGACCTGGAGGGTCTTCGTCTGTGTCTGCATTTGTCTTTCCAGACTCCTTTGGGCTCTTCCCTTCCCCACCCCCTGCATCTTCCAGAGGAGGGGGGTCATCGTCAATGTCCTCTTCATCCAACATCTCAAAATCCTCTCCACTGTCCAGCAACAACGTTCGTCCGTTTTTCTTTGCTGATGGCACACTGTCATGGTTATCAGAGGTGTCCATGGTCTCCTCGTTTTCAGTCATAATGAGAACGCCCTAGGAGATAAGGTAAACAGACAGGTTAACAGCCATCCAATTTAGTTAAGTCATCTGACTGAAGCTTCATATTTGCCTCAGGTAAACTTTTAAACATATGTTTGAACAGATGGGGGCTTGTGGATTTTGCCCCCCATCTGTTACATTATTAAGGCATTATGATGAGATCTTCTAATATGAAGATATGGAATGATTATTATAAGAAAAACCCGTTTCAATGTTCATTTGGGACAGACTTAAAATGGTGAACCTGTCCTTTAAAAGATTCAGAATTGCAGCTAACCATATTAACATCTTTAACTTCATGTCCCAAACCTGCGTCCCACTGTCAATTAAAATCCCAATCTACCGCTTTATTATCAATCAGTGTAGCTTACCGTCGTACTGCTACCATCCCATTTACCTACAATAACTTCACATAAACCTTTCAGACCCGAGCGGTTTGCTATGAATTAAAAATACACAAAACAACACGGGACATTTATTGAAGCTGGCGTAATGGCAACTCACCTCACCAACAGTATATTTAGGATAAGAGTTACCAAGCTGTCTGTAACTTGTTTCCAGAAGTTTCTCTAGCAGGCTGCTTTCAGTCCATGCTTCCCGACGTTAGCCGAGCGACTTGACATTAGCACTAGTAAGCTAACGTCATCTAGCTAGCCGATGCTAGTGGACATTAAGAGACTGTTGCTATGAAGTCTTGCAACGAACCACAGCGTATATCAGCCTCAGATTGAGTGCAATATCACAGCGTCATGTGTGATAGCCCAATTTATCAAAATTAGACTTCCTCTTACCTTCAAATTGTGTTTTCAGAGGCTTGTTTTGGTCCTGGACAATCTTCTCCCCCTTTTGCTCACCACAGTGAAGTAAGGTTGATGTTGGGTAACAATATGCGCGGGGCCTGAACGGGCCTGAATGTGTTGTGGGAGATAAACATCAAACTGACTTCGCTGCTGTCTGTGGCTCTTCCCAACAAGCTGTTTCCGGTTAACCTTGAGCTCATGTACTTCATGTTGTGCACCCTATATACAGATTATTTTATTGAGGTCATAGTGGGTGATGGTGGCGTATTAGGGTGCATTATATTGAATGGTGTTCCTAATATTTTGTCCACTCCATTAACATATATGCGGGGGTAAAATATTAGGAAAACCAGTCAATATAATGCACCCTAATACAACACCACCACTAAATAGTAGAAATATCAATTATTTATTATGTTTAATTATGTTTGGCAATATAAACAAAAACTCAAAATGTATAAACTTAAACAAAAAGTAGAATTTATAGTAGAGCAGTTCTATTGGATTGATGTAGATTACACAGGTGTACCTAATTAAGTGGAGATGACTTAATGATGATTTAAAAAAAAGTGATGTTCTTAAAATCTGAAAAGGCTTTCAAGTAAATTTACTATCCTTCTCACAGAAATGACATAGGCTTATTGACAAGAGGATTTTAATATGTCCTCTGGTTTTTGGTTATTTTAGAGAATAGAAATCTCTAAAAAATAGATTAAATTTATCACAAATTTGGATTTGTGAGGGTGAGTTTAACCCAAACTTCAAACATCATTTTCAGAATCTAATTGTTAATCTCTTTGAAGCGTGTGTCGACAGGTAAGGTCCAAAAACCAATGGTTATAAAAGAGCACACCTTTTATCCAGCCATTTATGTGCAGCAAATTCTTATAAATTAACCTTTGACCAGCACTTGATTGTGCCAAAAAGCTGTCACCTTAAATTTCCAAAGGGTTTATTAAATATGATAGGACATTCAATTTGAACGGTAAATTGGACAATAATAATGTCTCTTGACTTGTCCAAAGATTGAAAATGGAACATCCATTGGACATTTTGTTTTTAAAGATTAATAGGGTTTGAAGAAGCAAAACAAGGTTCAAAAGATCCTTCCTTACAAAGTAAAGTTGCAGCTTCTCGACGTGTAGTGCATACAACAGTGGCTGAAAGTCTGGAGCGCAGAGGAAGAGATTCAGAAACAAGGAAAAATCAAATGACATTTATTATTGATGCATTGTTTCTTTTTTGATAAGCAAATTATCTGTTTTTCTTTCAGTCTAAAGAAACTTTACAATATAAAGAAACATACAAAGAACATCTTTATTACCTACACAAGACACCTAAGTCCCTAAGACAAGATTCTGAACTATCCTACCATGAAATACAAAGCAAACCCAAGAGACAGACTGCTTCATATTGAATACTGCCGTGTCATCAGAAAGGACCATGAACGGTACAGGAGAATCATTGATATCCCCTTTCCTTGAATCCCCCACCCCTCCCAGACTCAACATAACCACCCTGCCCAACCAGCAAATCTTCCTAATGGTACAGTATTATACATCACAATAGAAGTACAGAGATGGCCAACGATCGATATACACAGAGGACTGAGAGAGGATCAGTGAGAGAGCTTCAATCTATACAACGCTATTACAGGAGCGAATAGCAAAGGACACAGTTTTCCCCCATATGTATTACTTTTTGATCTATTCTTAATTTAAAATGAGGTTCTCAAGTATTTTTTTTTCCTTTTTAAAAGTTTTCTTACATTGATAAAAATCCTTCATATTAAAAACTGCAATATGAGGTCACATGTTTTTTGTGAGAAGGTGGCCTTTGGAAAACAAAAAAAATCTGAATGATTATTCAAGGCCAATAGTAACATTTGACTGAAACATAAGGAGACAAGGGCAGAGTGAGGACGCCACAGCTGCAAGAGAAATAATTTTAATATCCTCGTTTGCTTCTCTCTGTCCGGTCCTCTCTCTGTCCTATCCTCCCTGCCACACAAGTCCTTAGCATACAGCCTGCATTTATTGTGTTACTGTATTCTATACACTTTTATGGAAATTTAGCCACATGAGCCAAATAGTTGGCGCATCCTTTCTCTATGAAAAAACATGGACAGTTTTATTTATAATTTACTTTCAGCTGTATTCATTGGTAGTGACTGACATATCAAAACATGTCAATGATATCAAAATGCATTATACAGTATTTACAAAAAAGGAAATTAAAGAGGAGGGGAGAGGGCTCGGTGAGGGGACTGGAGGAAAGAAGGGAGGTGTGTGTCACTACACTGAAAGAACACTTGAGAGAGTGTTTCTCAGGCCAAATCCTGGAGATGTCCCCGTTGAACCCTGGGTACAATCTGTTCACATTGATATATCAGAAAATTGATAAGTACATCACCATTACCCATAGAGGCTACACTTGTCGTAAAGTTACTGTTGGTTTGAACACAGCCATGAAGTGAGTGTGAGTGAGTATGATGCCATTTAAAATAACTTATCCCTTTGAAACAGTGACAGAGAGTTGATCAAGCTGAGGGCACATAACATACAGAGAAACAAATTAAATAGCGTAATATGTAACTATGCTTTTCTTTGTGTGCAGATTCTGTGGGCTTTAAATTTTCTTACTGTTGAACATATTTAAAATAAAAAACAATCTGCTGAAAACAATCCACAAAAATGGAAATATATCCATTAGAAAAGTATCCTGTTGTTGTTCCTCGCTTTAGACCGATGTGGCTGCAGGGCCTGTTAACCCCAAGGTGCATCACTCTGTTCCCATCATCAGCGCTGCTGCAGCCGCCCAACACTCTGGATCCATTATCCCATATATATGGGACTGGCTGAGGGAACTGGTCAGTGGAAGCTCCAATGAGACAGTTATTGAGCCTGTCTTGTCTGGGCAAAGAAAGTGGCTCATACAAGATCTGAGAGTTCAATCCAAACTCAAAGCAAGAACGCAGGCTCCATGAGTGTATCAGAGGTACCACTATGTCTCCAACTCCATAGAAGACACTGGCGAGAGAGACGAGTGAGTCCTGGGAGGAAAACAGTGCCACTTGGAGTCTACGGTGAGGTTGAAATCAAACAAAAGTGATGACGGGGAAGGAGCCACATTTTAGGATTCACAGACAACTTGTAAATAACACAATAAAACAACCACAATACAAGCTAAATATGTTGTATTTACAGTCAAGACCAAATCCACAGAGAGGATCCAAATGCTCTCTCTCTCTGTTACTGAATGAGAATGAGAAATGACACATGTCCTGACAATCATCACAGGATTTCATCACAGCCATTCCCACGCAGTAACAACACAGAATAGTATGATTAGGGGTGCTTATTAAGACAAGATAGCTAGACGTCCGATTATTCAGGTGTATCAGCAGACACTGTATCAGAAAACAGCAACGCTCTGAAAAAACCTCTGCTGTTACTGTATGGATAGTTTTAGCCCAGATAATAACACCTCAGCACAAACTACTGGGTGGAAAGAGTCAATTATTCAGATTACTCTCACTTTTGGAAGTTTATGTAATTGGTGCTACAAACGTTTAGATAGCAAAGACAAAGCTACAAGTTCAGTTTTAAGGAGAGGTATGTGAAGTGTGACTGACTGTGACAAAAACAAAACAAACATCAAATACCTAAAATCATGTAAACAGAAAAATCATTGTGCATTTTTCGAGTGTGTGCTTATTTTGTCATTGTTGATGCTGCTGCTGAGATAAAATGTGCCCTTTACAGGAAATCATAACTACATTAGGAGAATAATATCAATTATGAAAATTATAACAATAATATTATCATCATCAACAAAAATACAAACATTTAATGAAAACCATTCTTGTCCTAAAATAACATTATCAGTTCATTTCTTTTTATCATCCCTGCCAGCGGAGCAGAGTTATTGAATGAGGGGTTTTTTCATCCCCTGTCAGTCAACTACTGCGTGCCCTCATAAGTTATGATCAGCATGATGTAATGGAGTGGTGGTGGATGCAGAGGGGGCTCGATTGGGCTCGAATGCCACCCATGAGGGCAGGGTTTGGGTTTGGGAGAGACAGGCTTGGAGCAGGTTTTTGGGCTCTCACTGTCCTAGGCCCACGACGAGGCCCTGCAGGCGAGAAGAAGCGGAGAGGAGACCCTTCCTGTTGCTTGGAGGCTGTTTCATGTTCTTACACCCATTTTACACGCGTTGGGATGGGGGCCCTTGAGGGGAGTCCTGCTTTCCAGGGGCATCCCCAGGGGCTGTGTGGCACAGCACACCGTCCACGAGGAGGAGGAGGAGGAGTTAGGGAGGGAAGAGGGTAATGCAAGACGCACCAGGGCAGATTGGGAGAGGGAGATTGGGATAAAGGGAGATGAAAAAGAAATAAAATAAAATAAAAGATAAAATAAAAAAAAAATCACACACTCATCGTCATGTTGGGTGAATACTGTAAAGAGAGAAAAAAGAGAGGGAGGGGAGAAAAGATAAGCCAATACTATTTTAAACTTCTTATACTACCCAATTCAAGATAAAAGCAATACAACTAACTGAACTAAATGCCATGTCCAGTACACCAGCCTTATAGAGTATATGTTACACATAACAATTAACCCTCTCTAACTGATCTTCTATGTCAGTAAACCAGCAGCAAGCAAAGCATAGTCCAGCCCAAGGAGAAAATGTTAGGGAATTTCAGATCAAAGTGAAGATACTGTAGCAAAATGTTGATGTCAGTGTCACATTAATCACTATATGACATTCTCTCCATGCAGCAGAGAAAGCATATTATGTGGTTCTCTTCCATGCTCGTGTTTATGCATGCTGGGTTTTTTGAGAGTGTGTTGGGTGAAGCTGGGAACACAGTACACAATATAAAAAGATTGATTATAAACTCAATTTGGCCATGAGGACTTATATCTAGATTGAGGAGATTCAGCAGTACTGGTCTGTGCAAAATAAAGCACATCACATGATCTCACAGAGCACAGGTTTAGGATTTCAATAACATGTCCCATAATTAAGTCTAAAAACCAGATGGAGCAAAAGTATATCAAATAAACTTGTGATTTGGACAATATCGGAATGTGATCCTGCATTCTTTAAGTGGGTTAACTGAAAATCTGAGCAGAGGTGACTTAAGCTGCGTTTCGACCAGAGGAACTTTCCCCAGGGACTAGGAAGCTTTTCAGGAACTCTACCCACGTTTCCACCAAAGCGATCAGGATCTAAATTAAGTCTCAGGGAGACTCCCCCCTCCTAAAGTCCCTGCTGGGGTGTAGTACTTTTCAAAAATGCAGGAACTTTGGGGGTGGGGTTTGAAGGCATGACCATTGCTGATTGTTCAAACACGCACAGTGCAGATGCTTCAACTTGTGTACTGCTTCATTCATAAAGTAATGAAGTACTCTAGTATTGGAACCTTTGGTCGAAACAGGGCTTAATCTGCAGATGTAATTTATTAGGTATGTGATTGGCCAAGCCTTGTCACAGTCAGATAACATTTGAGAGCTTCTTCAAATTTGTTCCCAGCTTAAGAGGTGTGCTGCATCCTTTGGTACTCACACTTTCACTTTGGAATGGGTTTAAAAAGTTGCCTGCCATCTCGCCGTCATCCCGCGGAGTGCCGGGGGGATTGTTCATGCCTGCCATGTTGTTAGGAGAATTCTACAACACAGAGGAAACCAAACGATAAAAATACAAAACTCTCACAGATGAGACCGATCCACATACAAACATAGAGACAGACAGATAGTCAGTCTTACCTTTGGCAACCCATCCATGTCACCAGAGCCTGTGATCAGAGAATACTGAATCATTATTAGGTAATGGTTAATTGCCCCAAGTAAACATACATCAGTTCAGGATATCCAGTTCTAGTAGAAACAGTCGGCCTCCTAACAGGTAATGGCCTCTAATTAAACTATTTGTTTCTGATACAGATGAGGACCAACTTTACTGGCTTCACTGGTCACGTCTCACCTATCTACAAGATCAATTGGCCTCCTCACCGCCCCGCTAATCTGTTTTTGCTTTGATCAATATTCAGAGGATGGTGAACACTTCCTCTACCAGCCATAAGAGGGCAGAGTGTTACTTCTAAAGGTTCACCACAGAAAGCAACCGGTTTCACTGAAGAGCTCATACTAAGTGCCTGCTGCATTCATTGCTAATGTATAAGCACTAATATACAGTGTATGGTTAGGTTAAGTGTCTTTGAGCACTCACCTAGTGATCCGTTCATATGATGCTGCTCCATAGCACCCATTCCACCCATTGGCCCATCAGGACCTGGTCCCATTGGGAACTATGGAAAAACAACATTTTAGAATTTACAAAGGTCATTGATCTGAAAGTACTTATTATTTATTTATTCAGGGTCAAAATTGAACAAAATGACATTACTCACACTAGGTCTGTTTCCACCAGGGCCAATGGGGTTCATCATTGTGTAGATGTTTTCACTTGAGTTTGTTGAATCTATGAAGAAAAAAAACAGTTGGATGCTTACAATCTGTAAGGAAATGTGTTCCTCCTACCCTAGAAATTATTGTACATAAGCTCTAGCTCTGTCTGTTCTCATATCTACTATATATCTAATCTTTCCAAAAAATGTCAAAAAAGATGTTGGATTTGGGATATTGGTGTTAATGAATGTGAAATAACGAGTTGAGCAGCACAGAGGTGACTGTAGTGGTACTGTCTTCAAGTGTGTTTGACATTATTTCAGTTTAATTTTACCATTTGTACAATACATTCAGCTAGAGCCTGGACATGTTCTTATTTCTGCTGTATGGAACAAAGACAGGCTGTAGTTACTGTAAGTGCCAGTACATAATGTCAGTGAATGTGTCTGTCAATCAATCTACTCTCTGCCATGTACAATAAAGGAAACCCCATTATCTCCTATTCCTACAATCAGGAGATTAGACCAAGTTATTATTTGGACAACGACTGGTACATGCTGTTTCACTCCTCATGTGTCTGTCTGTCCTGAAAATATTCAAAAGGATGAGGTGACCTTGATCTGACATTGCAGGCAGAAAGTTGTGAGTAGGAGACTGAGAAAAGCAGGAATAAATACGAATAAAAGATTGAAATAGGGGGAAAGTCTGGATGCAGGATGTACAAAGTGGTGGAGAGATTCTTGGTTGTTAGTGTCCCTGAATCTAGCTATTGTTGTCGTGACTGGAGGAGTGGTGGGGGCGGGTGGGCAATACTGAGTGGGAGGTGTGCATTTTTGTGGGAGGTAGGTATGTGTGTGTGTGTGTGTGTGCATGAGTGTTTGTGCTCAGTCTTGGCGACTGCAGTGGAAATATGATTTCCCTCCCGGTGTACATGTGAGCAGGAGCGTTTTGTGCTAAAGGTTGCCCCGGCAACGTATCACAATAGACGTACGTATATAAATAATAAATAGTGGACACAAAAAGAAGCTCTCCACAGGCCAACAGAAACAGAACATCTACAGGATATCAGCCCACAGTGTTTTGTTCTCAGCTAATCCTCCATAGACAGACACTAGATCGATGGGTCAGAGCTGAGATGGATCACTCAGTTGATTGCAGACTGACATGCCTCTGCTTCCCTTTTATAAAACTGTCTCGACTGTGAGAAAACACGGCTAACAACACCACAAAAGAAAATGGTGAAAACAAATGGAATACCACTTGTCCAATAAGTCTTACATGTGACACATTTACTTCAATGGAGGGAACATTTGAAATTTAGTGTGCATGTGTCACTTATAACATCACATTAAAGGACGGGTTCAACATTTTTCAAGTTTGTCCTAAAACAACAGTTAGGTTCCCAAATGAACATTGTTTCTTGCTGTAACCATTCCTCCTGTTCCATCTTGCCATTAGAAGAGCCTTCATAATGCACTTTTAATTTAAGTAATGGCAGACAAAATCCACAGCCCTCCTTCTATGCAAAAAAAATTATTTAAAAGTTTATTTGAAGCTAATATGAGGCTTCGTGAGTCCCAATTAGTCAAATCAAGTAAACATACTGTCTTTTTAGTGCCAAATTCCCTCTTTTTGTTACAATACTTCCACCACGGCTCAAAAGGAAAACAGGATTTTTTTTTACTAAAAAGACAAACTATGGAAGATTTACTTGATTTACTCAGAGGCTGAAGTCTTACATTATCTTCAAATAAACTTTTAAATGCATTTTTTCTTCAAACGAGGACTTTGTCCCACATTATTTACACTGTAAGCACATTTGTTTGGGATCTTTTAACTGTTTTAAGACATATATTTGAAAGTTGTGAACCTATCCCATAAGCTGAATACACTATTTGACCATTTATCAATTTCTTTCACGTACACTGCCAGTCTCTCAAAGACAGATATGTATCTGACAGAGAACCGGTTTGATGTTTCTTTCATAGAGCCCTCATTCAGTGAACAGTGGGAAAAAGAGTACAAATCAGAAGGGAAACTAAAGTGTATATCTCACCTCCAGGGCTAGGCATGATGGGAGTTCCTGGTGGGCCGCCTCCCCCTGGAGGGCCCTGAGGGGTGAAGCGAGAGAGGAAAAGAGAAATAAGTGCTGAGTGCATCTAGATGGCAGCGTGCCTGTTAGATATCACTGCATGACAGGTAATTTATGGCCCACGGTCAAACATGAGTCCATGACGGGACACTTACCACATAGTTGCCTGGAGATGAAGATGAATAAGCTATCTGTGGAGAGAAGAGATCCGAGGTGAAACAAAACACGGGACACGGTTATTGTAAACACACTCAGTCATATGGTGAGATAACGACGTGGGAGAATGTAACTCACTGAGTTGGTGTTGGGATTTGGCCAGGGACCTCTTCCTCCAGGACCCCTGCAGAAGAAAACAGAGAAAAGAGATTCAGATATTTAATAGAAGATTTCTGGCAAACAAAACAGCTGAATGTACCAGTTTTTCAGAAGCCAGGTGGTTTTGTCTTAAAGGTGCTATATGTAACAATTTTGTTTTCTATTGCTAATGAGTGAATGAATTGTAACTTAAAAAGTGAGATCTTGAGAGAGAATCCAAAGAATGTGACGTTTATGTGCGCTCCAGAGTGGCAGGCTGTGACACTAGCTAACATTAGCTTAGAAATTAAGCCTGCTAACTTCGAAACTGAGCTGGCTTTCTTCCTATTGGACAGGTGAGCTAACTTTACTCCAAAGGGTTTGAAATATATTGTGGTTTTAGCTGGCTAACGTTAGTGCCGCTGCACTGTTTCTGAATCTTACATATTGCACATTTAAACTCATAAATCCCATCTCTTCATTAAAATGCACTGCAAGCACAACGCTAATGCTAAATAATCCAAAGTTCTTAAACAAACATTCCTAATTTCTTTTAAATAAAAAACCAGGATGAGTATTAGAAAACCTTTTTGCATAGCGATGTCTAATTTGAATTTGATTTGATCTTACTGTATGTAATCAGTTAATTCGGCTTACTGGGATTTGATTAAAGGATAGCTTATCACATCCTGTTGGTGACAACAACATAACTTTTCTCAACTAACATTGTTGCTGAGATTTGGGGACAAGTCACTGCACCAAGGCGAAAGCGCCAGCCAATCCTCATTTTTACTGTACTTTTTCAAAGGAACAAAACAAAGGCAAAGGCTGCAACTGTCTATAAATGCCCACTTGTAAATTTTGCAGACTAAGATCCTGGTTCAAGTTTGACAAACCATACTCATTGTGGTTTTGCTGACATAGATTTTTATCCCCATATCTCAGCAATTGACTTGATGAGGAAACTGTTCCCATAACTGCTTGAAATGGCCAAAAATCTAAAATTTCCCCAAAGCTTCTAATGAGGCTTTACTCTGGCAGCAAGAATTATACACAATTGACAACTTTCATTTTCTTCTTTTTTTTCGTTTACTAACATGTTCATGCCCGGCATCCCTGGCCCCATGGAATTTGGAGGAGGCCTCATCCCTCCGCCGTAGTTCTGCACAAAGAGAGGAACACAAAGTCAGCATGGCATCTCACACCTGCTCGGTCTACATCAAACAGAAAGGTCTGAATCTTAATGAAGGTCAGCCATGATCATGTCTCCTACTAATTAGTGTGTATATGGACTGTGTGTGGGCAGAGTGTGTGCAAGTTGTGTGTCTGTGTGTTGTGTGTCTTCATATACATGTATGTATCACTATGCTCCCCTCTGTGTGTTGGTGTTTATGTTTTTATGACTGCGCAGCAGGCCGGTTTGGCTGGCACCACATGTGTGTACTGTGTGTGTGTGTGTGTGTGTGTGTGTGTGTGTGTGTCTGTCTGCGTGTGTGACTGAGACGAGAGAGAGGGAGTAGGGGGCAGGCCAGAGAGCAGCTCCACTCAGAGGCAGAGTTTTGTTCAGCAGACGATTACACTTGTCAAGCAGATGCCACACCAGCTGCTGGTACGCTCACTGCCAAAGTCACCGAGCCAGGGTGGCACAGAGAGGGGCCGAGGGGCACAGGGTGTGTGTGTGTGTGTCTTTGTGTGAGGTGATGTTGGAGAGGGAGGTGGTTGGGTGCCGAATGAAGCAGCTGTCCAGTAATGGTAATTCAAAAGGACACTGTTGTTTAAGCATCTTATGTATTACACTGAATCACATTGACAAAAAATTAGTTGATAAAAGGACACCAACAATGCCAAAGCAAACTGTCAGTCTAAATGTATTGGCTCTGAGTTGTTTGAGTATTACACCCCTGTTTGTCTCCCTAGGTGGGAGGCTGCAAGTAGGATTTAACATGTAGATCTGGCGTTGGTAGTGGGTGCACTCTGGTCAGAGCCAAGCTAACCATCAAAGCGCTTCTGACTTTTACAGGCAAAGTTAAAAGGCTGGCAGAACCAGATTTTCTCTTCAGTGGAGAGGGAGGATTATCTGCATGCAGTTTATAGGCTGCTGTTTTTATAGTAGGCTTTAATGAAGCACAACCAAACACTGGGTTTATTCATAAATTGATATTCCAAGCACCAAATTAGGCTGTGTGGCAGCTGCAGTGTGGGAGTGCAGTGGGCTGGTAGAGCTGAAGGACGCCTTCCACTGTCCTGACTGGCTTAAATAACTCAGTCCTTTGTGCTTTATGAGTTTTAGATTATGTATGACTGTTTCAGCACTGTGTGCACTTGCTACCTACCTGTGGGCCCATGCCTCCCATGCCCCGGGGGGGATTCATTCTCATTGGGCCCCCCATGTTTGGATGTCCTGTGATCACACAAAGAAAGTATAGCTTGTTATTATGTCAGTGCTGTTTAGTTTAGTAATAATTCCATAAATGAAGAGAAATCGTTCACATTCAGAGACCAATATGAGATCAGTAGTTATCCCTCATGTGCTTCAGTACCTTGAGGTCTGGTGGGGTCCAGACTGTTTGGCAGGAGAGGCTGTGACCCCGGGATGCTCCCAGGAGGCTGATTTGGCATACGGAGGGGGGGCCTTGGGCCACCTGGGTACCGCGGAGACATGAATGGCTGCAGGAAGGACAAGAGAAGGGCAATGGTTGGTTTATTTCAAGTTGATGAAAAGATGAATACATGTCCAATTTCTTAATGGCTAATGGTTTTCACTTGAACAGATTTTAATCATCATGCCCAATTTCAAAACTCTGAGAAGAGGCTATGCACAAAGCAAATTTTCACAGCACATTTCATTCAATATATGCAAAACAGTAGAAGGCAGCAGCTAAAATCAGTAAACTGAACAACAGAAAAGTAACTGAGTTAAGATTTTCCCTAATTATATTTATTATAAAAAGTTAATAAAGACGTTTCACCATATTTACTATCCTCAACTGAAAAAGAAAACACTTTGATGTCAGGTAGTCAGGCATTTATATTGACAATATTTATTTATAGGAAGTGGTGTATAATGAAAACAGCAGCAGTCATAAAACAGACTTCTAAAGAAATGAAATAGAGATTAAATGACTTAAAAACAACCCACAAAAGAAAATATGTCTTATAAAATACACAAACCACCACAATGTACATATCTTAAGAGTGCCACTGAGTTCAATTTAATAACCATACATCCATAAATCTCTGTCCTCTTATAGACAAATGTTATGTTCATTTATTATGGGCTGATAATTTTCTTAAGTGTCTTAAATTACGTTTTTTTAGGTCACAAATATAAAAAAAATTGTACATGATAAACAATGCTCATACTTGTGGGTAATGAAGGAGTCAGCACAAGGCACAAATGACTTTCATCTGTATTTATCTAACTTGCTGCGTTATGCGTTATCGTCACAAGTCAGCAGGGGGAGCTATTGTGTTGAAGAACAATTCACCTTATTGGTTTTGTTACTTTTTCCCAAAAAAGGAGGGGCTTGTCATTAAGTTCTGGAAAGTAAGACCTCAGGTGGTAAAATCCATTAGGATAAAGGTAAAGGAGGACAGATAAGAGAGAAGGAGAGAGAAAGAAAACACGCAAAACAGAAACTTTTGGAAGCACAATATGGGAGAGGGAAAGTAAAGCAGGAGACCAAGAGAAACATGTTGGATGGGAGGAAGGGGAAAGAAGAGCCGCAGCAATGTTCTACATCTTAAGATTTGCCGGTTTTGTGCAGCTGCACATGTGCTGGCCATTTTCCCACCGTGTCTGTATCACCAGACACCAATGCTACAAAATAACCCAAAACCCCAGTTTGTGATACATAACAGAAAATGAAGACACCATCCACACAGATGTTTCAGCAGAGGGGGGACAAGAACATGCTGGCCGAGACACACATACAGAGCCAGCTCACAACTAGTGAATAATGTAAAGCACCCCAGACAGATGGTTTTCAGAATTTCCTATGAGAGCACGCTGCAACTACAAATACCCTCATCCAGTGAAGCCATATTATAGAGTCAGATGATAAGAATTAATTCCCAACTCAATCCAACTATTTTAGCATCAAGGGGGAAACATGCTGATTTCAATAGCGATTGGGTCGGAGTTGTGTGTTTTGGTCACGGAGCATGAACAGAAGAATAATGTTCATATCATCATCTTTCTCACAGAGATAAGCACAGACAACACAAATACAACAAAAGACTGGCTCTCAGTGGTAATTATGTAGTGTTTATTATTTGTGTGTGTGTGTGTGTGTGTGTGTGTGTGTGTGTGTGTGTGTGTGTGTGTGTGTGTGCGTGCGTGTTTGGGGCAAGTAGAAGGCCAGTTATATAATCTTAGATAGCCTTTGAGGCGTGGACTGACTTGCTACTGTTTTCTCTTTTACCCTCCTCTCCTCTCCTCCTTGACCAAGTTGTGGTGGGTTTGTACGCGAGGAGCTGCGCCGCGTCAGGCTGTGCTGCAATATTAATGGTCTATTGATGGATTATGGGATGGTGAGTGCTGGGCTGAGGGAGGGAGAAGGCCCTCCAGATGCACCTCCACTCCTTGCAGCTGGGCCAACACAGCTAAATTATTCATCCAACCCACCGCCGTGGATGCTGCCTGTCCTGTCTGTTGGCATAACAAGGGACCTGTGCTCTGTTTGTACACTGTTGTTGTGTGAGTGAGTGAGTGAGTGAGTGAGTGAGTGAGTGAGTGAGTGAGTGAGTGAGTGAGTGAGTGAGTGAGTGAGTGAGTGACACAGCAGGCTTAAAGATGGAACTACAACACATCAGCTGAGGGGAAAAAAGACTGTGTACGTGTGTCCGTCTTACCTGTCCGTGAGGTCCCATCATGGGATTACTGGGGTTATGTGGGGGTGGTTGCGTGTGAGGGGAAGGCTGAGATCCTGGAGGACCCTGGTGAAGAAAAAACAAAGATGTTATTTAAGAGCGACAAAATTGTAGGTGGTGATATTCAAACTTCTTTGGGAAAAATATTATATTCAACAAACCCTTTTCTGAGCAAGCACAGTCTAAGTTATCATTAGAAAGGACAGAGTGATACAATGTTTAAAGGGTCGATTCACCAAAATACAACCCCCCCCCCAAAAAAAAAGCCATATTTTTTCAAGTTACTCATTCTATTTAGCCATGCAGGTAAATCCAGCTCAATATAATGAAAAAGAATTTAATATTTTTTCTGAAAATATTATATTTCAAATAAAATTCAATGGCAATTTCCCTTTGTAGAAAAAAAATCAGTCAGTAGTTTTCATTGTGACTACTTCTCCCAGAAAAGGTAGTACACATAGAGGTAAGAGAAAACATATTTGGGAGAATTGTGGGTGAACTGAAAAGATATTACACCTGCAATTGAAAAATGTGTCTGACATTTTCTAAATAAAATGACTATTTTGCTATAATGGTAAAACGTTCAAATCAGTGCTACCAATCTTACCAAACTGCTGTTTTTAAGATGCTTGTTTAGTTTTGCTGCTCTGGGTGATTCAGTTTCATCAGTTTTCATCAAGCCAACAGTATAATCACACAACTTGCACTCAAGCTCAGACAACGTAGTTATGGTACGAGACCTGACTAGTGTGACATAGTGGAGAGACAAAATAAATGAGCAGCTACTACAAGAAATAGATTCAGTGTTTTTCTCTGGAGTTGTTGGACCAAACCTAACAACCTAGGCCAGTAAAGATGAGACTTGATTATTTTAAGGCAACTTGAGGTTTGTGAGAAGTTTGCAAACATGTGGCCTGATGTACTTTCAGAACATTAAAGCAGATTTAATTATTACAATCAATTTAAATATATACTTACAGTGAAACAATTATATATGTTCTGTGCACTTACATGTTCAGAAGGACATATTGAAATGACATAATAAAATTGAATTCAAAAGGTGGACTTTGATCAGCGTTCAACTACGGTCAGTAGTTTTGCCATTGAGTATTTCTAAACAATTCATAAAAAATAAAAAATTTCACAATGATGCTTGATCCAGTTGGCCAGAAGTGCCGGTGTCCTGGAAAATTAGACCCAGGTTGAAAAAAGCTGAAATACTGTCTCTTGAATCCACTCCAGATTAAAGACTCATTCACTGTTATTTGAACTGCAGTTTCAGTTTCAAAATTTGAGTGAATTGACTTTTTTTATGAGTTAAGCTCTCAGAACAAATAGTGTTAAGTACATTAAAGTGAATACATTATCAGAAGACTGTGTGAACTTTGACCTCTTTGTCTTTTCCTACAGTAACCTCATCTGACTCAGCAGCAGCCGCTCCAGCAGAGATCTGTTACTGCCTGAACATCAATACGGAGAGAGAGGACCACCCACTGCCAGACCAGGCTTATCTAGTAGTCTGCCAGAGCCTCCGTCAAGCACTCTGCTATCAGGTAACATTACAGGTGTGTGTGTGTGTGTGTGTGTGTGTGTGTGTGTGAGTGAGTGAGAGAGTTGTGCAACTGAGTAGTGATGAGTGCGAATATGAGATCTCCCTCTTTTTCACAGGTGAAAGCAGGATCTTCTCTCGTGTGTGTGTGTGTGTGTGTGTGTGTGTGTGTGTGTGTGTGTGTGTGTGTGTGTGTGTGTCTGTGTGGGCTACTGAGGGGTGAGGATGGGAGCTACAGGTGTATATCTAACATCACCGTGAAAAGCTAAAGGATTAGGGGATTACTCATGCGCAATATGACCTGAGACACACACAGACATGCTCTGGTAGTCATGTTTACATAATTTTGCTTGTACTTGTTCATGCAAACATTGAGGAATAGATGCATGCACACACACACACACACACACACATTCTAGAGCTGCAATTAATGATTTTTTTTTACTTTATTGATTTAACATTGTCTTTTAATATGAGCTGTAAGAATAAATTGACTTTACTTTATTAATTCAATTATTATTTTTGAACAATTGTTTACTCTATAATAATATTGGAAAAACAATCACGTCTCTACAGCTCATGGAGCATTTGTTCCCCTAATGTAAATAATACATTTACAAATTTGCAAATATAGAACTAAAAAAAGCTGCAAAACCTCATATTTGAGAAGCTACAGCCAGAACATATTTAGCATTGTTAATTCCGAAATCAACTGATTAGTTCAGCACACACACTTTCACCAAAACACGTAAATGACAAGACTTGTGCACCTCTTCACCTGTGTGCATCTGTTTTCCTAAAGCAGGCAACGGCATCTCTCTTGCTTCAGTTTCACATATACTCCCTTTATATCTTCCTCCCACTCCCCCTTTCTCTTGCTCTCCACCCCCCTCCATCTCTCCCCCACTTTCCCACCCTGCCCACTGCACCGCCTTCCCTGTGTGGCATGGCTGGGATGATGGAGCGCTGACAGAGCTGAGCACCAGGAACCTGTGGGCACTACTACAGTGGGAAAAATAAACATGCCTGACTGACAGCTTGAAACAAGTGCGTTCCCACAGGCACAGATACAGTGAGACTGCGCTGCCAGGTACACTGTATAAGAGCGCATACTTTGGCAGAAGAGATGAGCTTGTACATACGCGTGAAAACAATACTGTTCATGAGCAGAAACACTTATACATGGACTCACAGCCCTTTGTGAAAGCATTAAAACTGTAGAGCTCAGCAGCAGGGCTCTTACGACAGGTGTTTCCTATCTCTATGAGACCACTTCATGTGAGAAACTGTCATGTCTTCAATAAAGCCAAACAATATGCATCTCTTCAGTGTTCTGGAAATGTTTGTTTAGTTGTACATACAGTGTACTCCGGATATGTTGGCACAGTTATGACGTTTGTACTGCTGCCATTGTGGTTGTTCTGCTGCTCAGTGTGTGTATGTTTTGGGTGGTTAACACCAGCTGTACTGGCTTGCTCTGTCTCTCAGCAGGTTCACACTGGGGCTAATGCAGCGCTAGCTCTGTCTGACCTCAGAGGTTATTGTTGTTGCCGAGCCAGCCTGCCTGTGTGTGTGTGTGCATGTCTCTAACAAGACACCCCTGCGGGGTCTGGCTGCACTGACCCAGCTGCAGCAGTCTGCTTCTCCTCTACACACACACACACAAACACACACAGCCTAGTTTTCATCACTTAGGAGGACACTGCTTTGACTTACAGTAATTTCTTGGAGCCTTATCCGGACCAAAACCATAACTGCTACATGCCTAACCCCATATTTAATCTAGAAATGTAATAGTTTACCTTGTGGGGACTAGATTTTTGTACCCAAATTAGTGGTGGGTCCCCATAATGTGACTGTGTGAGCTGATTTAGTAAGAAATACATTCACATACACACACTCACACACAGTGTTCCTCTCTTGTCTTTCTCTATAATGTGCCATAATGGAGCATAGCTCCTCTGGCTGGGCCTCCCTAGGCCTTCCTGCTATTACATCTGAATGGGCCAGCATATGGCCTTTATGGCTGTACTGTTCTCTCTACAGGTCCCTGCAGAGAGAGGGAGAGAGAGAACGTTTCAACTGTCACAGAAGTGCACGGAGGGCCAGTTTGAAAAGTATCTTGGTTGGTGAGTGCGCGTGTGTATGTGTTTGTGTGGTGTTGTTTGTGTATTTGTGCTGTAGCGGGGAAGAAGGAGGGGGACAGGGGGAGCGTTAAATGAAGCAATTAATAAAATCATTTTCTACCCGGCTAAGGAGATAACAGCTTGGCACAGTACCACAAACCCATCAACACAACCCCCTCGCCTCCCCACCACTCATTTCAGCTTAAGGAAGACCCACACCGCTGCCCCTGATGGACCACTAACAGAGAGAGAGAGAGGAAGAAGGGGGGCGGGGGGGAGTAAGAGTACCAGTCATCCCAGGTTTTTTTTTTTTGACTGTTTATAGCTAACACTAGAGGGCAGTGTGTAACTGCAGTGAAAATATTGGAGACACACACACACACACACACACACACACACACACACACACACACACACACACACACACACAAGCAGAGACCGAGAACACAAAGCAGCCTGCATCACTGAACACAACAAACAAAGCCAGGAGGAACAGCACTGCACACGCACACACACACACACACACACACACACACACACACACACACACACACACACACACACACACACACACACACACACACTCATTGTCATTCCTTGCTAACATTCCAGAGAGAGTGGCGGTGGCAGCAGTAGGTCTCCAGTTAGCTCATGGTATATAGCATGGCAACACGTCAGCTCAGAGACGGGAACACGCTATCAAGGGTGTTTTGTCCCTGAGGACGGTGGTGAAACGCTGACAGCCATTTAAACATGTTAGGATGGCAACAAATGATTTATATATATCTGTGATCCCCTGCTCAGATGAGAGCAAACGTTCAGACACACAGGGAAACGTGTGTGGAGTTCTCACGTCTGTCTCCAAACAGATAAAAACACCCCGTATCGGAAACACGCCGCTGATAGGGATGAAGCAAATGCAGTGTGAGACAAAGGCTACATTCAAATCAGTGTTTAACCGTAGTGAGTGTTATCAACGCGTGTGAACTCAGTCTAACTGTAGTCACAGGCAGACAATGAATAGACAAAAACGTTTTTCTGAGGACAGCCTCTCATTTTTTAAGTGTCTGTCATTCCTGTGAATGGCGGGAAGGAGAATTGTTAGGTATCATTTCTGTCACTGTCCTCTCAAGGATAAGCAGTGATGATAACAGTCAAAGACGGTTCTTCTACTCTACTCGGTGGGTTTAGTTCAGCCAGACATGAAAAGTTTCACCAGTGCATTCTCATCTGTGTCCTTTAGCATCTGTCTTTTAAAAGCACTTTTTTTCAGATATGGCAGTAGAGGAGATTAAAATGTTTCACAGAGATTTTTAAGATACAACCAGTTTGCTTCTTTTGTCCAGTGGTCAAAGATCGTGAACGCTGTTATGTCTCACTTTGGTCGATTTCAACTGTTTGGGCAACATGTGCGCTGATTTGTGTCCTAAAAAAAGTCCCTTAACAACCCTGCAATTTTCTCTCTGTCCCTGAGCCACCCAAGATCTCAACCAGACCTCACTGAAACACTGACATTTGACTTCTGACCCCTTAGAGATAATAAATAATACCTGCACCGCCATTCTTCACTCCTCTCTTCACTTTCAAAAGCCCTTCACCATTCGCCACTTATGTACATCAACTGGCCACAATGAACCCAGAGATCAGTCTTACCTTTGATAAATAAATTACTGAGAGCAGATGTCTCCCTAATTCACCATGTGCCTGCCATGTGTCAGCTTTGAACAGCTTCTTAAATTCCTCTTTGATACCTGCTTGCTTGTTCTTAAATGTGTAATCAAGCCTAATCCTCTTGTTGTGCTTTTTTGGTGTTGTCCCTGAAGAGCTGCAATTACCTGCAGTAAAACATACTGCCCTTGACTTTGGATCCTTTTTTTGGCAAGAGGAGTGATTCCAGTCCAGAAGAAACAGAAAAAAAAAGGCCTGCCCCACCCCAACTGGTTTATAGACTTAACAGAGCACATTAAGTTTTTTGAGTACCTGACGTGCCACATGTAGATCAGGAGGGTCAACAAAACAGGGGATTTTTAGGGTGTTATTTGACAGATGGACCATAAAATCTCTGAAGAGGCCATTTTATTTAATTTGCTGTTCCCTAGACAGACTCCTAACACTTATGTATTCGGGTCTCTTTTCCTCGTTAATCAGTCCAATTGTCTATATACATCTGCTGCGTAAAAGCTTGTACAGTAAATCCCAATTCCAGTATTGTGACCACGCATCCCTGAAAGCCAATACAAAACATTTTTGACAGTCTCCTGACGTCTCGGTGTCCTTTCTTCTCCTCCATTCTCTGTTGCTTTATTTTCCCTCCTCCTCCCTGTCATTAACTCTGTCTCTCCTTGCAGCCTCTCCTGCCTCTGATAACCCCCCCCCCCCCACTGTCCCTCCCTATCATCTCCCCCCTTGCTTGTCCTCCCCAGAGGGCCATGATGCAGCAGTGATGGACTTTTGCTAGGAGGAGAGGAGGATTATACACCAAACGTATACACCGCACAGATCCTCGCACCAACACAGCATCTCACTCTGTTATTTGGCCACACTCCTTTTCTTCTTTCTCCTCTGTCTTCTTACCTAAAGCATGTCTCTCTTTATCTAGCTGCTTCCCCCCCCCTGCTGCAGGAGCGCAATGCCTGGCTTGTCCTGTGACCTACAGATTAGGGGAGCAAGGAAGCGGTCGCCCTACTCCTCCTTCTTTTTCCACCTCCATTTTCCTCTACTGTCCCTCCTTTTGCCCGACTGTAGCCAATAACAGTTCTGGGGTCACCTATGTTAATTACTGTGCTAGTGCAAATGGGAAAAAATTTCTACAGCACACACACACACACAGCGCACGTGAACAGTTCACACAAAACAGAGTCGAGTGAGTAAGCATGTGTCAGTGAAGCGTGTGTGTGTGTGTGTGTGAGAGCGAGAAAATAATAGTTTCAAAGACAGGGGAAATGGAGAGAGTGAGGAAATGTCATGCAGAAGGATGCCAGGCGTACGAAGGAGAAAGGAGAGAGGGAGAAGGTGGCGAGAGAAAGCCGAGCCTGAGTTTGGATGAGAAATGACTAAAACACAGAGGAAATTCTGTTTCAGTCGATACAATCCATTCATAACTCTGCAACAAAAATATGAAAAGAACATGTCTGAGTGTTGAGTCTTCTGCACTCCAACACTACAAATGTGGAAAATTCACACTGCCAAATTTTACTGACCTTAACTTCCAAGTGCATTTGAGAGAATATGAGTAAAACCTCAACAAAGGAAAGATTAAAAAATAAATAAATTCAGCCTTGCCTTCACCTGAATGAATAAATGAACTGCAGAAACTCAGTAGCCTGCACTTTCTGCGTGGACTGCAACCATTAGTTCACCAGGGAATGAATGTCAACTACCAGGGAACACAGTGTGTGTGGTTTCAGCTCCAGCTCAAGTTGAAAGATGCGATGTGAACGCACTACGGTACACTTAAAAAATCAGCACTGTCCTCTTGATTTTGGGAAATCCGATGTTAAGTTTAAAGAGGTGCAGAGAGCATTTGTCAGTGTTTTTGTGTGAAATCCAGACTCTTTTTTTTTGCACTTGTGTTTCCTTGTTTTCTTTACCTTTGCCCAGATTAGCTGGAGAGGAGAGAAGAAGAGAGGAGAGGAGAGGAGAGGAGAGGAGAAGGAAGAAAGAGAAGAGAAGAGAAGAGAAGAGAAGAGAAGAGAAGAGAAGAGAAGAGAAGAGAAGAGAAGAGAAGAGAAGAGGAAGAGAAGAGAAGAGAAGAGAGAAGAGAAGAGAAGAGAGAGAGAGGAGAGGAAGAGGAGAGGAGAGGAGAGGAGAGGAGAGGAGAGGAGAGGAGAGGAGAGGAGAGGGGAGGAGGGAGAGGAGAGGAGAGGAGAGGAGAGAGAGGAGAGGAGAGGAGAGGAGAGAAGAGAAGAGAAGAGAAGAGAAGAGAAGAGAAGAGAAAAAATGAATGTTGTGGTGCTTCTTTCTTCTCTCTGTCTCTCCCACTGCCTGTCCTGCCTGTCTATCTATCTATCTGTCTGTCTGTGTGCACACTGGGTCTATTTATGGAAAGCAATGTCACTCACGCAACACCATCAGATAGCTTTCTCCCTGGCCTGCTCACTGCTCATACATCATTAACATTCTCCACGACCCCGGCACGCACGCATACACGCACACACACATACAGGCAGCACAGCACATGACATGCTGCCAATCAACCAGTACAAGAAAACGCAGGCAATTGGCTATACAGCTGCACACTGTATGCACACACACATCAGGCATACTGAACATCCACTGGGAAGAAATTTGTAAAACATGTTGAATCATTAACGCAGAGAGCATCCTGGAATACTGAACATTTGTTATTCTTGCAAGTGAATAACAAAATATAAAAAATACCAAATGTGCATACAAAATGACTAAAGCGGCGGCTTTCATTTTGATTATCGATTAATGTGTCTTTTTTCATTTAATCTAATAAATAGTGGAAAATATTAGCCTTCAAATAGCTTGTTTAGGGTAACCAACTTTCCAAAATTAAAATGATATAAAACAGAGAAAAGCAGAAAATTCTCACATTTTAGAAACCAGGACCAGACATTAGTTACATGTTTATCAAAATAGTAAATAGTAAAAAGTTGGAAAAATAATTGTATTAATTGACAAATCAATGACTTAACTAATCATTTTATCACATTTTTAATATAAGGGTTAGGACCAAAGTGTTTTATCATCACACGTTTCAATTCTCCCATCCATAAAATCTTAGCCATAGGGGTATAGGTGTACATTTTTGACCATGGACACATAAATGAGACAAATGACTGTTGCAGGTGTGAAACCTTTGATCAGTTGGCAGCAGTACAGTCTCTATAATCAAGAGACCCTCTGTCTGTTCTGTCCATTAAGAAAGACATAGCCAGATTTAGTCACTGACTCCTTTGCCTCCATAAAAATATAACCGTTCCCAGATCTTGGACAGGTAATTATGTGATGTGATGAAATCTAATGTTTGCAAGTTCCTCTAAGTGCAACTACTCTCTTATTCACTAACTGTCTTCATAATAACGTTGTTGATTAAGACTTTTGGCTTTACTAAAAAGGTAGCATTTTTCTTCATTTCTCTTTTCAACTCAATGAATGTCTTTGGGGCTCAGATATTTTAAAACCTCAATTTTAACAGTGTTACTAGTTTAATGTGTGTCAGAGCGTCAAATAAGGTTTGCGTGTGTGCGTGTTTGGATATGAGACAGAAAAGAAAGAGTGATGGAAAGAGAGAGAGAGAGAGTGTGACCTCGTCAGCCTCCGAGACAGCCTTCAGAGAACAGTGATGACAGGAGGAATTAGTGAAGCAACACAAACCAGAGAATACTCTCCTCTCCTCTCCTCTCCTCTCCTCTTCTCTCCTCTCATCTCCCTTTCACCTACACACTAAAGGGATGTTTCATATTTGGGCAAATACAACAACAGCAAAACTCAGACAGAGCACCAGGAGTTAACAACCCGAGCGTGGACATATGGGACGGAGGCAGAGAGACAGAGAAGGGAACACATCTGGACAGGGATTAGGACAGCTAAAGAGGCTAAAAAAGGAGGAGGAGACAGAAAGATAGGCTTAGCAATGGCTATGGTAGGGGTGGAGGGGCTGTCTGGGGGTGTGTGGTGCGTGGAGGTGGGGGTGGGGGTGGGTGAGGGTTGAAGTCAGCAGGAAAGTTCTTTTTCTTACTTGAAAGAAGCCTGGGGGCATGGGTCCTCCTGGCATGCCATCATTGGGTGGCATGTTGCCCATCACTGGACTGGGGGCAGCGGCTGCACTCTGAAATAAAAAAAAGGACAGCATACTCTCAATTTTCCTGTTTGGTGAAGCAACATTTGCAGGACAACGCAACAATCAGCAAGGTGTTAAAATAAGTTGAGTGAAAACAATGGAAAAACAAACTCAGCTGGAAAATAGTTTGCTACAAAAACTTCCAACCCTGTTCCAGTGGACCTAGAAAGGTTTCAGACATGATCTGAAAAATTCAGAGCTTTTACCTCTGACATTAACTGATGGAGTAGAAACTGTATGAATGAATATGTTACTGTAACACGCCTGCTCTTCATGTTTCAAAATCTATTTTTTGAAACCCCAGACAAAATGATTTCAAATGTTGTTGGGCAAAATAAAGAATAAGAAGAATAAGTTAAAAAGCTACACACATTTCTAAAAATGATCACTGGGCAGAACAAGTCAAAATAATAATGTCATGAATAACTGAAGATTTAGATTCAGTGTGAGTGAGTCCTGTCCAGTACCATAAGGTTTGATACAATTCATGAGCCAGAAAGAATGGAGAAAAACCCCAAAATAAAGAATGAATGGATTGAGAAAACATGGAAAGTATGATCTAAAATAAGGAATAAGTTAATAAGAATTTTAATATACAGAGTCCATCCAGTACTGATATTGGCTTGACAGTGGGACGGTGTAACTTGGCCAATTATTTGATGGACAAATACTAAAGTCAATCCAACAATTCATTCAAAATTTTAGCAACTTGCCCGGGATCATTTCCATCAACTTCTACAAGTCAGGCATTATATTCCGAAAAAAAGGAATGGGAAAACACACTAAGGGAATCTGAATAGGAAAAGCCTACAGAGCATTTAAACACGATCATAAGAATAAAGATTTGGATTATAAAAAAAACTGGGAACTTTGCTGAACTCAGTAATTTTTGAAAATAAATGACAAAATGCCCAAAGTGGAGGGAGTTAGACTGGAAGGTCAAAAACAGGTATTTTAGAAATCCACTCATAGCAGCTAAATAAGTCAAATCTCCAGCATTATGTGGGGTTTGTGGCCACCAATGATTGAATGAGACTTCTCACATAAATTCCTAATCTGCAAAGGCACTGAGAGGATGTCGAAAATGAAACAGAACTAATCTTGGATACAAACTATATAAACTTTGACCCAAAGTTATTCATCATAGGTATTCCCTCGGGAAATCAAACGGTGAAAATAAAAATGTGTTAAGAACTCTACTTTTAAAAAGCCAAGAAAACTATTACAATCCTATGTTTGCAGCCACAACCCCCAAAACTGAAAACAATGGCCACAAAAGGTGAATCTCTGTGAATCATGTTCATTCAGGTGGTCACAGCTAAAACGCAGTAGAAAATCGACATTGTTATAGATATATGGTCACCATGGATATTAGCAATGTCAAAAACTAAATGTAAAAAAACATCAACATTGTTATGGCTCCTGTTTTTTCTTAAATGATATCAGGTTTGTAGATGATTCTTTGTTTTTTATTTCTTATCCATATTGTCTCTATTCTATCAAATGTATATGTAAAGATAAATAAGACAATGAGGAGATGTTTATTTACTAAACAATGTAATGTATGAAAAAAAAAAAACTTCCAACCCTGATTACGCTGTCTGAATTTCTGAACACAAATGGAGCAATTACCATTAACTGATGAAGATATGATTATTTGGTCAGAGAGATAAATTATTTGATGAAGGCCACAAAACTATCTCAGAGGAACATTGAGGCTTCTGCTTCCAGTGAACTAGTTTGCACCATCAGACTGCAACAGACTATAATCGATGGTATCTTTTCAGCAGCAGATGAACTTGAAAGTGAGGTAAGAAGCTGTCGGTTGTATCAGGTGGTGAGGTTATGATCAGGAAGAGTCGTACAAATGCACAGCTCCTGTTTTCTTCCTCTGATTGAACTCTCGCTGTTTTCACATCTGCTCACATTTGCTTTTTCTTTTTCTTGAGCATCTAAATAAGTCCTTTCCTCCCTAGAAATGTTCCAATCGGACCAGAAAACTATGAGAAATTAAATGAACTTCCAGCAGAGTCTCAGTGAAGGGCTGAACATCAAACCTTTTTAGGGTTCTGTTACAGATGAGGACATTTCCTGATTGAGATTATTATATATCAAAGACACAAAGAACACAAATCTGATTGAGCTTCCAATGCCAACTAAATGCAACAGACACATTTTGCTGGGCCAAAGCAGGTTTGTTATCCAGCCCTGTCCTCCACTCGATTGTATTTAAGTCCCATGGAATCTGCTGTATAATGTAAAAAAAAAATGTAAATCAATGAGAGATCTTGATTTATACGGCAGCATGTATTACTGCATACAATGCCAGTTTGAATGCAGCATCCAAATGTATTCTGGCAGGGTTTCCTTCATCTTGCCTCTCAATTATAATGATTTTCAACGCGAGGGAGAAGACAGATGTGACACTCACTGCTCTGCTTTTCTTCCGAGGCAGCGAAACTGACAGACGGTGTTTGGTCATAACTGCTTTGTCAGAGCCCAACATTCACACATGGACATAGTGATGAGAGGAGGAAACAAAAAAAAAGTTGCTCAAAGAAACAGCCTACATTTTTGAGTCAGAATGTGGAGCCAGTTTGCATGTTTCAAGACGGTCCAACACTGTAGAGGAGGGATCACAAAGCTACAGAAGAGCTCAATAGAAACATTAAAAAAAAACATCTGGGCTGTTTTTTTTTTATTCAAACAACCTTTATCAAACCTTTAACACTTCTCCAACTTCAGAAAATCTGACATCACTCTTACAATCAGTGTATCTTTTGACCATGATCAGAGTCTTTCCTTAACTAACTCATTTTAGATGGCTAAATGTGACCATAACACATAAATGTGGCAGATCACAAAAAGCTTATATGATTCAGTTAGGAAAGAGCTGACAAACCTTGGTTGAACAGGTTGGAGGACTTGTTGCACAATCACAGAGGAGTGCTAATAGAGTTTTATTCCAGCGTTGCTTAAACAAAAACCTTTTATCTCCAGAACAATCATAGACTTACATCCACTAAATGTACACACACACACACACACACACACACACACAGTGCTATTCTCCTGCCCCTCCCCCACTGTAACTAGAGCTTCACTCACTTCCAGAGCAAACAATCCCTCCATCCCTCGGCTGACCTGCATGGCCTAGACACTAACTAACAGGCCTCGGGGCCACAAGGAGAGTGTGAATCTGTGGGACTCTGAACAAAACATAAGAGACTTACACACTGTGGACATGGACATATCCACAGGAGTCAGACGCAAGCAGAGAGAGAGAGAGAGAGAGAGAGAGAGAGAGAGAGAGAGAGAGAGAGAGAGAGAGAGAGAGAGAGAGAGAGAGAGAGAGAGAGAGAGAGAGAGAGAGAGGGGGAGAGAGAGAGAGCTTTGGCAATGTAAACATATGTTTCCCATGCCAATAGAGCCCTGTTGAATTGAATTGAATTGATTTGAGAGAGAGAGAGAGAGAGAGAGAGAGAGAGAGAGAGAGAGAGAGAGAGAGAGAGAGAGAGAGAGAGAGAGAGAGAGAGAGAGAGAGAGAGAGAGAGAGATTGCTTCTATGTGTGTGTGTGTGTGTGTGTGTGTGTGTGTGTGTGGGGGGGGGGGGGGGAGTTTTAGAGTGAAGATATTAGTATCTTATGAAACTAGATGACCTAAGGGAAACCATGTCATGCTAGCTTGTCAAGGAGGAGGCTAGATAACACTCCAAAGTTAGGCTAAAGTTTGGTGAAGGAAAAGGGTCCTTTAGTTTCTTCCATGTGTGAATCACAATCTTTCCTTGTTCATCGTTCACATTTTCGTGGACTGTAGTGGACCTTGATGAAATCCAACTGGCACTTATACATTTATAGTTGTTCATCATTGTTTATATTAGTGCATATAAGAAGTTATTGCCTTCTAAGCTGATATCTAATTTTAATGGCATTGACAGTTTTAAAATTCAACTAGCACTTTAACATATGGGCCTGGGCTTTTTAATTATTTCAATAAGAAATATGCCTTTCAAGCAGACAGTAAATGGCCTCGATGGTTTTATTGGAAATCTGTGGTTCTTGATGTTTATTCTACATTAATTCTGTGGTTTTCATTTTAATGTCTATTATTACAAGGTTAGGTTAATATTCAGAAGAAGAAAAAAATCGCAATTAATCATAGCACACGGTACGATTAACTCATTTCTTTTAACCAATCAGACATGAAGGCAGATGATTTGATAATTTGTTTTGGAGTTCACTGACAAGATGATATATTAAAAATATAAGCTGGTTGCATTGTTTTTGCCTTTTACTTCAAAAACATCTGGTTGCCCTTATGGACTGGAGGTCATGTTACAACATCCCTGAATTAATTCCAGCTGGGGAACTTTACTGCATGGGATCCTTGTCTCTCTTCCCATGTTTCTTGTCTATCTCGACCAATAATATCAAATAAGAGTGAAAAAAAAAAACTTTAAAAAGACAACTTCCCAGCTGTGCAATTGTATTTCAGTGGATCTTGGGTCAAATGTTGGTGCTCTCGGTCTCTGTCTTTCACTGTTTGGGTGCACCCATAGTTTATGTATAGAAGATGGACATAGCGAGGTTTGATGTGACCCATTGAGCAGCCATTTGAAGACCAGAGTTGCTGCTTATGGTACTTGCTCCTCAACCACAAACACAGTCCAACTGCACGTCCAGAGAAAAATCTGTTCATTCTATCAAAAGAAGCTCAGAAAGGCCGAGACAGCAGGAGTCCAAAAGCAGGGGAGAGCAGCAGGTGAGCGAACTGTCAATCGCAGATGTGATTATTAGAAGACCGGGGTTGAGATCGTAATGACTCGTTGAAAAAAAAAAGATTAACAAAGTATTTCTAGAGAGAAGTTGTGGCCAGATGTTTTGGAGCATAGCACTTTAAGATACTTCCATGTTAGCTATGGATGGGGTGTGACTATCCTCTGGTCCCGGTTGGGCCTCTCCTATGTTTAGTCATGGGTACGTTTTCAAGTACCGGTATGTTTTCCAGAGGTTTGTCTTGGACGCATGGACACCTCTATAGCAGATGCAACAGATGAAATAACCCTGGGTGAATACAGTTTGATAGATAGAGCAACTTTGTTTTATGATCTTCTACAAAAATACAGAGGGATCTAAGACACTGCTAACCTCAACCTGACCCTATAAAGTATGTAATTGTGAGCTGTCAGTGAACAATGGGACAGCAAAAACAATAGGCTAAACACTGGTTATTTACACAAATGCACGCACACAAAAGCCAACACACACACACACACACACACACATAGTTGAACAGCTGTAGCGTATCAGAGAGCATTATCTACTCAGGGATCAGTAGAGATGGAGAGAGAGAGAGAGAGAGAGAGAGAGAGAGAGAGAGAGAGAGAGAGAGAGAGAGAGAGAGAGAACAGGGGGATGGAAATGAAAATGAGAAAGGATGGGAGAAGGCCAGAGATGGCTGGATGAACAGCGGGGCATCTCAGGGAGAGGAGGAAGAGTGAATGGAAGTGGTGCTGGCATGTAAGTATGTGTGTGTGTGTGTGTGTGTGTGTGTGTGTGTGTGTGTGTGTGTGTGGCTGCCTCAGCCAGTCAACGAGGCTCCACAGTACTCAGGTGAAGCAGCAGCAAAAGGCCCCTTCTCCTAGTTGCCATGACAACTCCGACCTCAGCTCCTGCTCTCCAGTGCCCATTAAAACCCTCAGGCGTCAATCATCAGTATGGCCAGGGAGCAGAGGGGGGGGGGGGGCAGAAAGAGTGAGAGAGGGAGAGGGAGAGAGAGGAAGAGAGAGGAAGAGAGAGAGAGAGGGAGAGAGAAAGAAAGAAAGAAAGAAAGAAAGAAAGGAAAAAAATGAGAAAGAGAAGAGGAAGAAGAGATAAAAAGAAACAGAGATGGAGTTTAAAGCAGCCTGTGGCTTTTGATAGCTGCCCTGTTTGCCACTGCTATCTCCCTCTCTCTCTCTTTCTCTGCACACAAACAAACCTGACACACAATACCTGCAGTGTTAACTCCTCACACACACATCACACTCCTCTTCCTCACTCTCCCTTCACCTCCATGAGACCGCCACCGAAATCACAGCTACATTTCACAACTTAATTTTCATTCATTTCAAGCCACATTCTTATGCAAGCCATCTTCATTCAGTCTCCATGTTTAACTGATGAACCTGCTTGTTCACAATACAGCATCTTCAGTCTTTATTCTGCATCTCTCCTGCTTGTTCAAAATGGAAAAAGCTTCTAAATCAATTAAGAATTCAATATTTTTTTCTAAACCTAGAGCTAAAGTCCATATATTGTCTCTTGTAGGATGTGCTCTGTAGTGTGGCTATTTAGCTTAAGTCTAAGTAATATTTAGTTAAAGAATAGTTTAGTTTGTCAGGGAAACAGGATTTTTATCCTACTTGCCCAGTGAGAGAGAAACTCATTGAAGCCTTCTTTTAAATGTCTCTGCAAGCAATTTGAGCATGTTAAATATCTGTGCTTAGCTTCCTGTGTGTGTATGGAATCAAGAGCAGATCAGCACAAAGGCTAGGAAGCACATTTTAATTTGTTTTGTTTTTTTCTAAATCACAAATGTGATTAATATAGATACCTGAACACTGTGTTTCACCTTGCAAAGAAGTCTTTGTCCAAAACAGGTTGTCTTGTATCAACAACAACCACTACCATGGTCACATGATGCATACTGCGGAGATGAGCTTATTACTGTTATCTCTACATTAAATAAATGTCAACCACAACTGCCATATATGGTGGACATATATTGCTTGTGCATATATTATGTGGTATACAGAAGATGACGGAGGCTACGTGTTACATTCAATAATCTGCACACTTCCCCCTTCAATTACCTTCTGTATTTTCTGTGTTTAACAGTGTCATCAGTCTCAAGACCCAGACATAAAAAAAAAACACACTCTTTGTTTCATATTATATTTTGACCGGTTTAAGTAACTGAGCACAGGCAGGCAGATCTCACTATTCAATACACCTTCGAACTGTATTCAGAGACTCTAAAAAAGCCTCGAGGAGTTTGTTTCATTTTGGGTAAACAGGAAAAAAAAAAGTGCAATTCCGTCATGGGGCTTGTATTTGACAATTTCCTCTAACAGAAGGGGTCTGCTCTCCTCTGACCCCTGGCTGTGATCCTCTTTAGCTCCATGGCGGAGGCTGGCTAGCTGGCTGGCTGGATGTCCCAGAGACAGTGAGTGAGCGGCTCTATCTGTACGGTGATCAGACCTCAGCTTCCAGGGGGTAATGGATCTGCTGTTATCTGGGTCCAGACAAGCAGGCCAACACACTGCTACCTGCTGGCCACAACAACACTGATACCGACCTGTTAGTGGTTGTGCTACTGTGTCTATGAATATGTGTGTGTGTGCTTGCAGGCCTGTGTTTCTTCCAGATCGCAATGGCTCAGCTGGACTAGCCCGGCCTGAGCGCACAGTCTTGGGCTGCCCCCACAAAAACACATACACATAGAAACGCACTTAAATGTTCACAAACACATAAAAATGTCCATACTGGCACCCCAAGGCTCTGAACAAATGGACACACAAATGCTGTCCAGTCCAACCTATCTGTGAGCTTACATTATTCACACAAGGGCTCTGTGTGTGTCTCTCGGTCTTTTGTTTATGTCTGCTGCCGTCTCTTTTCCCCTCTTATTCTCTGTTCCACAGCTACACAAAAAAACACAAACTGTGAATACTACTGAAAAACCAGACAGGTTGAAGCTGTTAATGTAAAGAACTTGTCCTTGATGTGAGAGGGCTGCAAATAAAGAGATGCAGTTTAATCAGGAAAGGGACCAAAGCTTCATTTACAACTGAGTCTGTGCAGGGCAGGCATGAACAGGGATACGTATGGATGGATGTGTTCATACATGAATGAATACTCCATTGTGTGTCTATACATGTTTCTGTTCAGTTGCTTGTGTGGCTTGCAGACTGACTTGCAGACTAACTGCTGCTCTCATTTTGCCTTGTGCGTCTCCATAATCTCCGTAACCAAACCAGGAATTCCTCGCCACGTCCCTCTTAACTGTCATTGCCGTCACGCTCTCCTCCCAATTCTCCCATTCTTCCTTCTGTCATAGCCCTCCTTCTCCTCCTCTTCCCTCAGCTTCAAGTGCCCCAATAACTCTGTCAGTGAAGTCAACTCTATAAAGATTAGCGGAGAGGCAGGAGTGTGTGAGCAGACCGACGGGCCAAATCGATGAAAGAACCAAGAACTGCCGGGCTGCTCTTCTCTGCCAGGAACCCGACTCCCAACCCTGCGACATGGAAATGACCTCGACGGCAGGAGCCGCTCCCTGCACAGGCATGCATACACACACTCACACACACAACAGGTATGCCGCTAAATACATGCAAACACAGCAAGTATGCACAGGAGTATGCTGTATATACCACACACACACACACACACACACACACACACACACACACACAAGCGCCTCAGCCTTCCCATAGCTCCAGCAGCTGTTATGTCAATCAGGTGAATTAATTACCGGTAAACAAATCTGCCTGGGATCCCCCCATAGAACACACACAAATACAATGAAACACACACACCCACACCCCTCCTCCCCCGTACCACCTCTGCCTCCGAAGCATCTCCTCCCAGCATCAGCACCCCAGGAGCCTGGAGCTGCCTCCCAGCTACCCAGGCACCGCTCAGAGCTGGAAGCCCAGAGGGAAGGCACTGTTGCTGGGGGACGTCGCCAGGATCTCCCCCTGCTGCCCTGGAGCACCTGCCTTAACTCCCTCTACAGTCTCTCAGGCTAACCAATCAACCTATGGCAATTCACACGTATTAGCTGACAGGAAAGACAACACACTGTAGAGTACAGGTGGCATAAACACGTAGACGCAGACACCTGAAAACTACTCTGAGATTAAACAAACAAATGCAGAAACACAGACGATTCCTGTCTCCTGTAAACATGATATTGATGTGGTGGATCTCTGTGAGCTGGATGGCAGCTGACAGACTTAAGAGTGGAATGCACGACACATGACAGACATAACAGCTCACACAAAGAAACACACAAGGAAAACAAGCTAAAATAAACTCAGAAATAGTTTTAGAAAGAATAAAAGTCAGATTCCACTTTAAATCTGCCCTTTAGAAAGATTGTAAAATCATATTTAAAGGATTTTTGACTCCTTATGGAGACGTGACATTGAGCTAACATAGTTAAATGTTGAAATCTGGGAACAAAAATCACATAAAGGGGGCAAAAAAGCATGCGCAGTCAGACATCAAACAAGGTTTAAACAAGCGACCTGGAAAAGGAAAGTAACATTTTCACTCCAACTGTCAGTTATAAACATCAGGCACAGTCAACAGCTGACTGTCTGGTTCAACTTTAACCTACTGTACTTGTCGTACTTGTACAATCATGAACATTTCAGGTATATTCACTTTTTTTTTAACCTCCAAATAAAGTGGTTTACATCCTCTGTCTCAATTATTTACTTGTTAACCACCTCTCTGACTGTCTGATCATACTTTTTATCCAATTCATTGATGAAGCAAAGAAATGGTTTAGTTTGAACTGACTTAGATCTTCAGTGCTCAACTATCATAAACTGAGTAAAAAGTATATCGATGGAAAGTAATTTAGCAGTTAGCCTTCTGATATACAGAGAAAATGGGCATAAACACACACACACACACACACCCAGAGGCCTTTATTGGCAGTGTCGGTAGTTAATGACCAAAGGTTGGCGATGGCCTGCTGCTCGCTCTGGTGACCCTTTCTAACATAGGTCCCCCCTGCTGGCACTGCTCTTTAATTGCACACACACACACACACACACACACACACACACACACACAGATATGCAGCCCCCGCCCCCTCAGCCTGTGGCCTTTCACTCCCTCATTAGGCAGTTGGTGTTGGGTGGAAAGCCACGAGAGAACCAGAGGACAGGGTGTCATGATGACGCTCATCCATACACACACACACACCAACACACACACACCAACACACACACACCAACACACACCCACAGACACACACACACACAGACTTTGAATGAAAGAGGCAGACTTGTACATGCACTCAAAGCTATATGCCTAATTGAATATTATTAATGCTGCTAATTAGAGAATAATAGAATGCTTGGAGCTTGAAGACAAAGCGAACATGAAGAATACAGTGGAAGAATGTAAAGTGTGTCTTTGAGAGGGGGAAGCGTCAGGAAAGAGAGTCAGGGAAAATGATTTTTATCATGCTCTATCTCTCTCCTGTCCTCTGAAATAACTGGCTGGTGTCACGCCACCATGGCTCTTATTCCAGACAAGGAGTCTGTATCCAGCGGGGCTTGAGCTCTGCAGGTCAGCGAGGGCTGCAGATCAGGGTGAAACAGGTAGATCATCCTCTCAAAGGCCACTTCACAGGTGATGGCACACATACACATACAGACACCCTAAACACTTTTGACACTGGTAAAGGAAACTAAGTGATGTCTGGGTCATTGTTTGATGTTGTATTTTTCTTCTAGGACAAATGTAAATAAATGTATAAATGCATCTGCAGTAAGTGGCACTTTCTCATGTCAGTGCCTCAAAATCAAAAAACAAGACTGTCTTTCATCAGCTGCCCTTTTACACTGACATGAAATAATGACACATAGAAAAGTCCATTATAAAAGAAACACAGATAACTTCTACACAGCCTTAGTAGACCAGAGTGCAAAGCAGCCAAAAGACATGTTGCGTTTTGCCAACCAGGCAAGAGGCTCCCTTTTTTTTCAGCGACAAAACCCCAGCCTCTGCCTCTGCTTTCATTGTCACTTTTTTACTCTTTCCACCTACACAAACCAAACAAAAAAAAAACAAGAAAAAAACCACAGCAGAAAATCAACAGGTTCACAGCTGCTGTCTGGGGTTTGTAGTAATTCTGGGAAAAAAGCAGGAAATCAAAAACCAAAGCAGAAGACAAGTGACGTTGAGAGAAAGCTTGATGCCACAAAAGGTATGTAAATCATAAATGATTCATCACCAAAGAAAAAAAAGACTCCAAGAATGCATAGAACATCTCAGACTGATGATGAATAACAGCATTAGGATCCAGCAACTGACAAGTACTGTAGATCTACACACACACATACAGTTACACACACTCTCAAGTACACCGACACACAATCAAGACCAAGCACATACAATGTAGGTGTGTGTATGTATGTGCACTCACTACACATAATGACATTTAACGAGCAATACCAAGTGACATTTACATATTTGCTGATGTTTATTTACTAAAAGTTCAGACATCTACAGTAAGTTCTTGTTCCCACATCCTACTAATTGTTTACACTAGATTACAGATATAACTACTTTTTAAAATCAAATGTCTACTAATTTCATTCTGTGTGTGTAAATATTTGCCCTGTCTCTGTCTATTTTTGCATTAACGATGTTTCATATTGAGTCATATTTATACAGAGATCATGTGCAAACAAAATAGTAAGAAAGGGAAAATAAATAAGAATAAGACATGAGGAAAATGTTAGAAAGAGTTTTTTTTTTACAATGGCAATTAGATGCAATCTGCAAAGTGATTGTTTTCATTGACTTCAGGAAATGCTCATTTTTTGCAGACAGAATTCATGCAATAGAGTTTTTGCAGAGAAACAAAGTCTGTATGAGCACTCAGGTCCAAAAAGCTCCAAAGAGTTGTAGGACTTATTGTATCAAGATAAAAGGAACTCTACTATATGTGAAAAATGTTCATATATTTCTGATTTATTTACGTCGAGCTACCATGTCACTGTAGAAAGGTGTAAAGGGGTTTTTTTGGGGTGACAATCATAAAACACATGCACAGGCTGAAATATCAGTTAATTCTGATACGGTTTATCTAACCTACAGACTCACTTTCACACTTGCTACTGTTGGAATCAGTTACAGCTCAAACTTTGCCAAGATTTAATAATATAACATAACACTTTATCAGCCAGACCTCCTACGGGACTATTAAAAATGAAAAGAGTCTCTGGCAACCTTGTTAGAAATATCTACCTCCTCCTTATTCTTTGGCATTCTTTCATATTCTCTCACTCGATTCTCTCTCTCTCTTTTTTTTTTTTACCTTCTTTCTCATGTTATGCTCACACAACTGGATTTTATTTCTGCAGAGCTGAGAAGGTGCAAGATGAAAAGGAGAGGGAAGTGGTGGTACCGTATACTGTGAGCATAAAAAAAAGGAAAAGAGAGAGCTGCCGAGGAGTTGCAGTCGGGCTATATACATTCCATAGTGCCTGAAGCAACATGGTGGACCTCAAAGCTGAAGTCAGACGTCTTTAGCTCCAAACGGTTAAAGAATTACCATATATTACCCTGCGTAATGTGGTTATAGTGAAAATGAGCTGAGTAAACACTAGTGAGGACACAGCATAAGAGAACTATTGAGTCCAGTCTTCATTTTACTGTAACAATAGATCCAGTCCAAATTGTCGCCTGTCTATGCTGAGCTGAGTTTGTGAGTCCGACACTTTATGTTTAGCAACCATCAGCAACAGACTAGACATTTAAAACCGTCTCACGGCGGTCTGATCCACTCACCCCATTTCTATTTTAGAGTGTACGTGTGTCTGTGCATGCATGTGTGTGTGCACCGGGCCAGGCAGGAAGAGGCATTCCCATAGGAGCAGTCCTCCCGAGCGCCAGACATTGGGGGGTTGGGCGTGTGAGACACACACACATACAGACACACGCTACCAATTTCCATTTCGTATCCCAGAGGCACCACCATGTGGACCACCTCCACCTCCAAAGTCACAACCATTGCAATCAGATTCAAATATTTTGATAAATATAGAAGTTGACTTTTATAGGATTTATTCAGAGGAAGAGAAACTATCTGATTGTGTTTCATTATGCGTCACATAAAGACAAAACAAAGAATAAGATAGGAAATAAAGGCAGCCAGTCAATTTAGAAGCTCTGACACATTAGTGCTAACTGTTTCTCTCCCGTCAACCTTTTACCAAAACTATCCAAACTCTGAAATCCAAAACTGATCAATTCAACAACCCAGTGTACAGAGCTGACCAGAGTGAGCATCTCTAGACTTTCAACAACAGACAATAGGACATATCTAATACCAAGTTTAGCCAACTCAGCTTTCCTGATGCAGGTTCTCAGGTTAGTCAGGTTTGACTCTTTAAACCCTGTGGCCTTGAGGACCCGGGAGCCAAACAGCACCTAACCCCCATCTCCTGCCAGACAGGAGGAGGAGGAGGAGAAGGAGGAGGAGGAGGAGGAGGAGGAAGAGGAGGTGGTGGTGAGGGGAGACAGCAAACCACATTCCCAAGACAATGGACGGTCTGTGGGACTCGCTGAAACTCTGAGGGCCCTGGGGCACATTGAGGAGAGAGGAGAAAATGGAGGGAGAAAGGTAGAAAGAAAGAGACCAAGACATTAAGAAGAAAGAAAAAAGTAAATAAAAGTAAGGAAAAATTAAGAAAGAAATTGTCCAAATTAGGGAGGAGGTGTAAGAGACAGGAAGTACTGGCACCGGAGAGAGATATGTGGAGATGATGAGAAAAAAGAGTTGACATTAGAGCACTCTTGGTACAGTAGAGTCACCTTGTTTTATGTGTCAGTGTGTACCATGTTGTGCTTTGTCATGTTGTAATGTACAAAGCAAATATGCCAGCAGCAGAGATGGAAAAATCATTCTCATCAACCTATTTCAGGGTTTCCCCCCGAGGAAAGTGTTCAGCAGAGATGGTAAGTCACCCTGATGCATCTCATCTCATTAAATAATTACTTAGATTACTAAGATGATTTAGACGATGCTCTTAACTGGAGATGTGCAGAGAGCCCAGTATTTGTATTTGTATGTATATCTGTTGAGGCAGCAAAATGATTTGTGATTGTATTTGAATAAAAGTGGAAAAAATGTTTTTTTGTTTTAATTACCCTTCTAATTTTAAGAGTTCAAATAGATAAAAACAAATAAACTATTTTTACAAATGAGTCTGGGTCTCTAACCCCCGGTCCCCCAGACACTGGACAACTGAACTGACCACTCAGCCATAGCTCAGCTCTGCCAGACACACTGACCTGCAGCTATTTATACATCCCTGACTCAGAGATACATAGTGAGTGGAGCAAAGGAGAGAGACAGAGACAGCGACGTAACCTCACTACGCTCGGGATCCCCACCTGTACCTGTGACGTTCTTTGACATGTTTTTAATATATTTGTATGAAATAATTTACCAAACACCATATTAAAATCCAGCTCCTCTGTTTCTCTTAACAACAGCCACACTCACTTAATATATATCAATTTAGTCGCTACTGCTGTTATTACCTGAAGTTTAGGTTTAGGTTCATAGAAGTGTGTCTGCCTCCACTATGAAACACTGGCAAAAGCTGTAGCTGTAAATACAAGAGAGTGACAAGAGTTCCTGACGGCTCTGATGTCTTCTTACTATGCGAGGCAGCTGGATTCGTGAAATCACATAAGATCACACGAGAATCCATCTTGTCAGGCTTTGAGTTAGGCGCTTATGTTCGAATTATTGGGTTCTTCAAACCAATCGGTGACATGAATCCAGCTGCTTAGCAAAGTAAGACAGTGATAGGCAGAACAAACCATGTGTCGCGTCAGGTTATGTCACGTGTCATCTTCCACATGACAAACGGATGGAAGTAAATAAAACACTAATATAGTTTCCTGATACATTCATCTGTGTTTCAACTTAAACTTGATTTATAGTTACAGAAGTGGTGAGGGCATGATCCTCCACAAAAACATCACTAAATGTCGGAGTTGCGTTGTTGACAGCAATACCACCTTGACCTCCCCCCATATACTGTGACTGGCAGCTTATGTTTTCTCTTTCAAGTTCATGAAGATGGTAATAGGAGAAAGACTCAGCAGTCCTCTCCTCTTCAGTAACAGACATCTACAAAGCCGTTTCCACTGCAAATGATCTGCTCTTTGTGAACAAATAAAAGTAAACAAGAGAATGGCACTAAAGGTTAATACAAACTGATTATGTATAATATTATGCATCTAGTGCTGCTGTGGAGCTACCGAATCCAACACTCAACTACACATCAAAACCTACACTGAAAGAATCTACAGCACAAAGCTTGTTAACCCTTTTGAATAAAGCATAAATCTGTTGTCATACTTACTTGAACTAAACCCAAGGAGGGAAACGCTATTCGACACAAGGGTGGAGCAAACCCAAGTTATAACACCGGGACGTTTTCCTATACTTCTCATTTTGCTGACAGTACCTGAATGCAGCATTAGGTATAGTGAACACAATGACTAATAATAGAGTAGTGGTAAGGGAGGATCAGTGATGATCACAACTTGACCTGCCTGCTTCCTCCCTACCTTCTTACAGTATCTTCCTCCCTGGCATCCCACCTCCACTGTCCCTCTCCCCCCCTGTCTGTCCCTGGGAGACACACTGGGAGATAAACAGCCTTGGTGAGACCTGCTGACCTCTGGACCACCAGTCGACAGGCTCCCAGAGTTCAGCAGGGCCTGACACACAATGAGATCTGACATTAATGTGTTCTATTTGCATTCTTGCTTCCAGGAACTATTTCGGTTGCCAGGCAGCGCAGCTCATAGCTTGCCATAGCTTGTTGTCAGAGACAGCGGCGTCAGGGAGGTGCTCTTTTAGGAATGATTTAAACTTCCATTTCAGTGACACCCGCCTTTCATCTTCCACACGAGACTAGACAGAGAGCATGGAGCAGCTAGTTCTCGTCCGGCTATACAGAGGTCAAAGAGCCAATACTTCCTGGGTCGGCCCCGCACTGTCATTAGAACCGAGGTTGACAAACATTTACACTGAGAGGAGAGGGAACAAGGAAGAGGTAAAGATTTGCAGAGGGCACCTCACTTTCTCTTAACACGAGCACACATGTAGGCAGGCAAACTCTCACCAGCATTGCCATCAATAAATAAATAGAGGCTGACAGAAATATCCACAGCATAGTCTCAGCCAGCATAGCACAGCAGTGGCACGCACAGAAAGACCCAGAGAGGAGACGACACACACACACACACACACACACACACACACACACACACACAGACTGAGGCATGAAGATAAAGGCAGAGAAAGATAGCAGCAGAGAGAAGAGAACAAGAAGGAGGGAAATAGAGTGAATAAAAGAGAAACAGAGCGAATGTGGAAAAGAAAAGGTTTAAAGAAAAAGAAAGAAGATGCCTCCGTTCCTTTTGTTTGGCCTCCAGTGGGTAGAGAGGATTAATAGCCGAGGTGAAACATGCTTACATTTCACTCCTGTTTGCAGGAGGGGGTTGGGGTTATGTTCTTTGCCCCCACCCCAATCAAGTCACAGTCTTTCCCCACCCCCCCACCCCTCACCTCCTCACCTCCACACCCCAGACCACCTCTGTAAAACACACACACACACACACCTTATCCTCTGCCCTATCACTCGGTCTCAACTTCTGGTTCTGATTTAGAAACAACCTCCTCTAGTTCACCACTCTCCCTTTCTTCTCCTCAATTCATGTCTCTCTCAGCATGTGTGTATATATGTGTGTGTGTATGTGTGTGTGTGTGTGTGTGTGTGTATGTGTGTGAAATTCTGTCTCCTGCAAATGGATACACCAACACGTGTGCAGGCACAGCCTGAGACATTTATGCCCCCTGTGTGAGTTGTGGTTACACACACACACACACACACACACACACACACACACACACACACACACACACACACACACACACACACACACACACACACACACACACACAACCAGCATGCAGCACCCGAGATCATATTCATGGAGACACATGCTCCCCTTCTTCAATGATTAGTCTAAATATGCCAGTGATCACAGAACGGCAGGAAGACCCAGTACACATAGAGCTACACAAACACACACACACACACACACACACACACTCTAACACCATTCCCTCTCTCCTACACCAAAACAGACACACACACTTTTCATTTGCTGCTTCCCCTCCGAGCAGCCCCGGCACGCTGCCAAGCTACACATAAACATGGTGCATTGCATTTCGCAGCCTTTCTGCAGGTATAGTTAATGCAAACACAGGAAAATATTTAAGCCACATCAGCGCCCCCCTCCCTCTGAGTCAGAACCGAACCTTACGAAACTTTGCTTTTACCATCAGTTCACACCAGTAAAGAATAAAAACATCCGTGACTCTTGTGTGGCCTTCCAGTACAAAGCCAAGTTATATTTCATCATTATAAAAGGTGGAACTTGATCAAATATGTTCATGGTTTTTTTACAGGTTAGCATTTAGCACTGTTAGCGCTGTAGCCTCTCAGGAGTTACTGTTGTGTTACTATTGGGTTTCTGTAAAAGCTGTAAAAGTTAACACACAGTGAAAAAGTGAAAGTCCCTCTGTGACTAAGAGTGCTATCTGTTTACAGAGATGGCAGTCTGACTTGAAGCATTTCACAAAACCAGCTACAAACTCTTCAAGAACATGCAGCCACATACTTTCAACAAAAACAAAAATACGTCTGGAAATCCATTCAGAATAAAGTCAAGTGAAAAGCCTTCTGCTGATTTGGATTTTGTGAATCTGTGTTGTTTCTGCAGGATGTTGACCTCACTACACTGCGTGTAACTTTCAGGTTGCGCTTTAGGGGGCAGAGATGGTCTGCAGGTTTTCACTTCAACCAAACACAACATAAGGTGATTTCACTGATTAACACAACCAGAAAGACACACTGGGGTTGTTGCCGGCTCTCAGCTCACCGCGCTTTTAAGTGATGTTGGCAGAAACTTGTTTTTCTGGCCATGACATTGGTCCAAATAAATTCACCCGTCTTCATGATTTGCTTCTGTGATCCACGAAAAGGAATGCTTTCTACCAGCTCATAATTAACTCAAGCCACTTACTTTTTTCTGTTTCTGCTCCATGAACAGAGTCTGCAGCAGAGATTCATGTCATAAAATGAAGTAAGAGGAGTAAAACTATAACTACTTACATAACCAGTTCATCTGCTTCTTAAATTCTTGATTAATCAATGCATCGTTTTGTCTATAAAATGCTAAAAAACAATGAAACATGCCAAAAAACAGCTGGAACGAGAGCATGTTTGGCATTTAACTTTAAAAAGTGACTTAAACAATTAAGTGTTTCAAATTGTTGATGATTAATTTTTTCGGTTGATCAGCTAATATATTATCAATTAATCATTTCAGCTCTAACTAGGACTCCTTTTCCTATATAATGCCAGCTTTTTCTTCCATTTTTCTGCCAAAAGTATAATTTTAGGATGTGTTACTGCATCCAATTAGTCTATAATTGTCCCATAAATAAAGCATTGGAGTAACCGACATTGAAATTCAACAATATTTGAACTATATCTTCTTCCAGGGTGACAGTCATCATTTATATTTTCTGTTCTTAAAACAAATGAATTTAAATGGGTTTAAAAGGAGATTGATATGAACTGGGGGGAAGGACAGTGACTCATGGGATTGTAAGCACACAGCCACACATACACATAGCACACACACATACAGACACACACACACACACACACACACATACACACATGCATGCACACATTTACATATGACCTGCACCAGAAGCGTGATTATATGACCCTGGGAAGATCGTTTACACACACGTTTCCACACCCTTTAACACACACTGGCCTCCTGCTCCTCCTCTACCCCTCCCACCTTTTCTCTCTGCCCTCTCTCCCACCTCTTTCTCTTTCCTCTTCCTCTTTGCTTTCTCTCTCTCTTTATATCAAACCTGAACACGAACAGGCTGCACAGCCCCATGGGGAGAAATGGGGTCGTTTGCCTCCGTTATCTCCTTTTCTCTACACCCCCCCCCCCTCCTTTACACCCCCTTTTTCTTTTTACCCCTTCCTTAACTTACTCCCACTTCTCTCTCTTACTCACTCTTTCTCTCTCCACTTCCCCCTCCCCCAACAGCCCTCAGCCAATGGTGTCTGGGTGTCAGGCAGCTCAGAGAAGCTGTTGTCATGGTGACGGGGCTCCTGTCTGTGCTCTGTCCCTCAGGCATCCCAGATCCAGAAAGCAGCATCGTGTTTACGTGAGAGGAGAGGAGAGGAGAGGAGAGGAGAGGAGAGGAGAGGAGAGGAGAGGAGAGGAGAGGAGAGGAGAGGAGAGGAGTGAGGCAATAGGAAAACAGTGCATAAGGGACAGAGAGGGGGAAGAAGAGGAGGAGGAGATTGAAGAGGGAGAGAGAGAAAACTGCCCCACTTTGACCAGCTTTTGTTCTGCTGTATCTTTTCTTTTGGTTTGAAGGCCTTGCATGTAAGCACGCATGTGTGTATTTGTGTGTGTGTGTGTGTGTGTGTGTGTGTGTGTGTGTGTGTATGTGTGTGTGTGACAGACATGTATGGCCCTGTAGACACCAAGGCATCTCACACCCCTATTCCTGGCACCTCCACCCAATCTCTGACCTTTCCTGGACTCCAGCACGCAGACACACACAGGCTTGACCCAGCACACAATCATGGCTCTTTATATGCCCCCATGCACACACACACACGCAGAGACGCTCCAACACACACACACACACCCAGGATCATGTAACCCGCCCAAAACACTTGCACCTGGTGTGGCCTAAAATAAGGTCCTCAGGCAGCCATGTTGCAGGGTGGCGTAACGATGACAGCAGCTCCGAAGGCCTGTGTTAACCACCATGCCACTGAACCACACACACACACACACACACACACACACACACACACATATTCACAGTCTAGATCATTTAGCTCCAGGGGGCATCTGTTGCTGATTGGTCGCTGCCATTGTCTGTGCCCTGACTATGACACTTGAAGTATGCAGGTTTGCTTTTATACATTTTAATGCTTGACAGAGTGTGTGTGTGTGTAGATACACAACTATTCCCATACAGCAGGTGTTGAGTGGCACCCCAGGCCCTCCCTATAATGAACCCCGTCAGCTCCTGTATCTGTATCAGTGGAGGCTGATCGCTCTCTATACTCTACACACTTGACTTTTTCTTCCTTTTCACAGGACAATCCAGCACATTAATTGCAAGGTAAACAACTGAAGAGCAGCGTCACCCCCACAGGAGCACTTTCCTCTCCTCTCCTCCCTCCCTCCTGTTCCTTCCTCTCGTCTTTCTGAGGCGAGGCTGGTTAAGCCCCCCTTCAGAATCAGAATCTGGACAAGCACCAGTTGGAAGCTAATCCGGCTCGCCGACTGGACCCCTCCTCCGAAACGGCGCAGCGGGGGTGGACTGATGAAAGGAAGGCTGATACGAGGGACATGAAAGGCATTGTAGAGGCAAACAGAGCCGCAGACACAGCCTGCCTCAGACCCCCGCGCTGCCTTCAGCACTGTACAACAAGCCATTTAGGACATTAAAACAGCGAAACATCGTCAGAGCCGTTTCGTTATTCAGCTCAAGGCCGCCGTCCAACTTTCTTTTAGCTGGACATTTCTACTCTGCTACCTCTTGACTGGAACATTACATTTCACTCAGTCAATGAAATGCCAGCAAAATGAGCTTCAATGAGAAAAAAAGAGGAAAAAGCCTATATAAGGAAAAGCCTCGAGGCTATCCTAACTACATTTTTGGCCCAACTGCCCAGTCAGCCGTCACTTTTCGTTTGGAAAGGTGGCTCCAAAACGCAGGAGAGTGTGCACACTTCCACCGAGCTGAGATTTTAGAACTACATGTGTTTTCACCCCTACTGTTAATTGTCACATTATCCTCATTATTCGTGTTTAAATTTCAAGAGATTAAAAATAACAGTTAAAAATGAAACAAGATGACTTGCAGCCAACAAAGACGGTGCTCGTTGAACTCGTAAATTCGCAGAGGCCTCAGGATGGGTGTCGACTGTGGATGAAAGCCGCGTGAGTTTGAATGACTTTGACAAGATGGAGTAAAATGAGATTTTGATGTTTTTCAGAAGAAAGAAAAATAAATCAAACCAAGGACGTTTTTGTATTTTGTCTTTGAAACACAGAACAGACTAATTGTCTGTTAATAACTGAAGAGTATCTATTCATAGACTAAGACAGGCATGCACACACACACACACACACACACACACAGAGGACAACTTGATGACAGATGGAAAGAAATTAGAGGCAAAGTAGCATTAATATTCCATCTCTTAATAACAACCAAAACCCTTCCCCCACCTCTGGCACCAAACAGTCACACCCACGCACACGAAAACACACCCACACTCTCTCTCTATCTCTTTCACACACACACACACACACACACACACAGACAGACACACAGACACACACACACACACACACACACACACACACACAGACACACACACACACACACACACACAAACAGTCCTGTCCTGGAGAGCATTTGGGCTCTGCCTGAGACAAACAGGAAAAATTCTCCAAATTCACCCACTCCCATCCTCCTCCCTCTTCCTCCACTCCTTCCCTTCCCTCCTTTCTGCTCCCCCGAACCCCCACCCCCCACTACAACCCGGTCTCCTTCCCCTTCCTCTCCCCCGATCCCCACCCAGCCCTGCTGCCCTCCAGCCCTGCAGCCTCACAGCAAAGTAGAGAGCAATCCCTTGGTGGGTCAGCCAGATTAAACTGCCACTGTAATCCGCTTGGCTTTCACCTCCTTGTCCTCAGCCGAAGAGAGAGAGAGGGATGGAGGGATGGAGAGGAAGAGAGGAGGAGAAGGGGGGGGGGGGGGGTAGAGGAGTAAAAGGGCAGGAAGATGGAGAGAGAGAAAGAGAGATGGGGAGAGAAAATGTAAGATAGCAAAAGGAAGGGGAGAGAGAGAAGAGAGAGGAGGACAGAGGGGGAGGGCAGAGCTGGGGGAAGTAGCTAAATGACAACAAGGGCACGGAGAGAGAAAAACAAGGAGTGGGGAAAAAAAGGAAAGAAAGAGAAAGCAGGAGAAACAGTACACAGCTGAATTAAAGGAGTATGAAATGGAGGAAGTGAATAATGAATCTCATAAAGGAAAGATATTAAGGACGAATGAGAGTCAAATAAACTGTGTTACGAGAGGGAGTGATGAAGGACAGCGGGGTAATCCCGGTGGCAGAGCTTCTGTGGCGAATAAGATGAACCAAACAGGAAACTATGTCGAAGTACGCCCTTGTATTCACGTAATGATGAAATTTATTTTGTATGAAATTTGTAAGAAATGACACAATCCCCCCCCTCATGGCCAATCAGTGCCGAATCCTTCCCGTCATCTTGATCGGACCTGGAATTGTCGCGTCCCCTTCGGCCAATGACAGTAATAATGAAAAAGCAGGAGATCTGTGGTGAAACGCGCCATCGCCTCAAGTTTTATTCAAATCTCATCAGTGGCGTCAGGGATTTCAAACATATGAAGGACAAAATTAGTCAATGAATGTGCAGCAGTGTCAGTGGACCTGGTTCCTGTTGTTTTGAATGTAAATAATTATGATTTCCAGTTCCACCTGCTCTCTGTCTGACAGTCACATGATGCTAACATTAGAGTGTTTTTGAGAGACAAGAGTCATAATTTGCCCAGCCCAGGCTGTTAAAGCCATTTGAACCATTGTCCAATTCTGTCGTTTTCAGGAAAATGTAACCCAACTTTCATAATCACCCTAAATTCAAAAAAGATCTCTGACTGTCTGGACGAATGTGTTACTTTTTGCACTGATGAATTTACATAGTGCTATCATGACGCTGGTATGACTTGAGATGATCGATCACGTAAAGGCAAATCACTGTTCCATCACCACAGCTCATGATGTTCTTTTGTCAAATGCTTCAGGTTCACTAATTGTGAACATTGTGGTGTGTCTATGCTGCACACAGTAAACTGAAACATTGAGCCCCATTAATCATATTATATTTACTACAATCACCACCTTTATGCAAACAAGATAAACAAGTCACCCTATGAGTAAGGTTTTGATCCTCAGGGCTTTACTCTGTCTTGAGTCTGAATGTAGAAAAAACCATTTCAAGCCAATCAGAATAAAGCAGCATCAATCTAAAACCTGAAACACAACCACATACCTTTTTAATGTGAATGCCAAGATACATTCTTTGTACGCTTACATACTTGGCTAAAAACACATTCAGATTCTGATTTATTGTCAATAGCACTTCAGTCATCTAGTGTGCTCTTTGGGACATTTCATTTACAAGGTAAAACATAACTGTGACTTGACACCAAGCAGTAATCAATATCAGACACTTTAAACTAATTTGACTATTCTGATGCTGTAATATCAAAACAAACTGAATCCTGTGAAGCTGTGCTGTAAAGAGCAGGCTAACATTATCGTCTGTGTGTATGTGGGAGCAGGTCCGCTGGGTACATGGCAAGAGTGTTAAAGTGTGGAAAAGAAATAGAGTTAACAGGTATTCCCCTCCTCCACCACCAACTGACAGATAGCGAGGGGGGGAGTGATGAGAGAGGGAGGGAGACGAGGGAGAAAGAGAGAAAAGAGAGGGAGAGGCAGGAAGAGGGAGGATATCCTGCGAGGAAAGGCTGTGATATATGAGCAGGCCACTTCAAACAAGCAGGGGGAGGGGGACACTCCTTCACCAATAAAACTAGAGGAGGCAGAAGGAGGAGAAGAAAAGAGTCAGAGAGAGGGAGACAGATTTAAAGAAAGAGGTACAGTAGAATACCGTGGAGGGAAGTTGGTTTGTAAAGAAGTCTGATGAAGCACATGGGATAGATCTGAATGAGAGGAGGACGCCCCTCCTATAGCACCACAATAAAACCTCTAAAAGTAGAAAAGGCCAGGCCTGCAGTAAAGTTAGGTATAAACTAAAATTCACATGGGAGCAACTTTAATGCTGATAAACCTGAACTAGAAATGAGAAAGAAAAAAACTTCAAACTAATGCTGAAACATAAATCTCATTAAATCTGAGAGCCAATCAGGCCAAAATTGATTATGATGACTGATGGAGTCATTTATAGGGTGCTACGATAGTGACGGTAGATGCTTGGTGAAATGACCAAAAATGGCGAAAAAAGAAGATCACTGTCTCCCAAAGCCCAACATGACATCCTCAACTGTCTTGTTTTGTCCTGACCAACAGTCCACAACCCAAAAATATTCATTTTAATATCAGAGAAAACTAAATAAAGATATTCAGGACACTTTTTTTCTTCAAGGTATACTATGCAGGATTAGTCAGTTGCTGTAAACTCAGAGCAGAGCTGAAGAGAGAAAGAGCAGCAAGAACAAAGTCATGAATCTGAGAAATAAAACTTTATTTTCTGATTGTTTCACAGCGGTTAAGTTATGAAGCTCAAATAAACATGCCCACACCCCTACACAACCCTGTGGGAAGGTGCAACATTGTATTGGATTTTGTATGAATGCAGAGCTTCATGATTTCTGGTGAGGCCTCTCTGCTCCGCATGGGTGTAGCTCAGCCCCACCCTCGCTCAAGCAGACACACAAACCTACTGCTCTTTGTACATGCATGACACAGACACAGAGAACAGAGCAGAGAGACTGAGAGACTGAGACTGAGATGTAACCTGGTTGCTACACTACAAGTCCTGTAGTGACCTCACAACTGTGTGCTGTTATTGGCTGGATGCTACACACCAAAGACTGATGCCCAGAAATATCCTGAACACAGCTAAATAGTAAGAAAATACAGTCAGAGGGCAGAATCTCTAGATAAATACACCGCTGCATACTTCTAGAGTGTCACAAGTGATGATTGAGACAGATTACTTTTGTATCTGGTCTGTAGCTTCTTATGACAATCCTGCATAGTATAGCTTTAAAGAATTAATTCAAATAATGAATCCATTATTAAAATAATTGGTTGATTAATTTAATAACTGAAAACTAATCAATTAATCAATGCAACTCTACATTTAACCTGCAAGTGAGATTTTTAAAAGCATTCATTCCAATATTTGCATTATTGATTTAATACTCAAAATAAACACCAGTATATTTACAGAGTGAAAAAAAAACTAAATAAAACTAAAAAGCTCAATTTGTCAATTAACAAAATAAGTTGCAGCCCTGCTTAAAAGTTAAGAGAAAAAAAACCAAAGACATTCACACAACAACGTAAACACACATGGATACACACATGGATACACACACCGCCATGTCCGTGTCCTTAAAAGAAGTGATTGATGATTTCAGGAAGGGGCTATTGGGCAGAGGAAGTCCAGTCTGGGTCAGACTTCATCTACACAGCGAGGCATGGGCACCATCTGCATGCACTCACAAGTCACCCCCCACCCCCCCTCACACACACACACACACACACACACACACACACACACACTCATTTTGACATATGATACTTTTACCCTCATGCTGTTTACTATATAATGTCTTTCCTCTGCTGTCAGACAGGAGTTTTGTAAGTGAGACAGGCGGTGGGGGAGGCGGGGAGGGGGGGGGGGGGGGGGGGTTCAGAGTCAAGGTGAGCGGCGCGGGTTGGGCACAGCTACACAGCACACACACACACTACAGCTTTTAGGCTTGGTGTGCCACTGCGGGCCAGCATGGGGCTGTTTTTGACAGCAGCCATTACAACAAATAATTGAACAGCAAATGAAGACAAATGATATGATTGCAGAGCTCGTCCCAGCAGTCAATCCGCTATCTAGGTGGTTCCCATTCAAAGGCATTGATCAGCTTTACAACCTAAGTAGCTGGCCAGGAAACTAAATGGTGGCGATCAATGCTATTTAACAGATTATTGACTGCTGACTGGTTGCCTGAGATCAAAATAGAGAGGGGGATGAAGAAATAAGCAAATAGAGGAATGGAGTGAAAACACATGAAATTGGAATCGGTTCCTTTGCTTCAGTGATGATAAATGGGAAAGAAAAACACTGAGACAGCAGAGAGCGGGGAGAAGGAGAGAGGTTGCATTTTTTGTGTGCGTGACTGAATGTGCACGATCATGTGCATTTAATGAAGAAAGCAGGCAAGAAAACAAATAAAAGAAGTCAGAAAAAAAGAAAGCTCAGTCTGCATACAGTCAGTATCATCTTAAAAAAATCCCACTTGCACTTAAAGTTGTTTTAAGCTTCCTCATGTGGTCTGTGTGCCTTTGTGTTCATACATGAAGGCTGCACACCTGAAAACTCCACACATTAGTCGTTCTTTTAGGGGGGGGGGAAATCAGCTCCAGAGGGAAGAAGCTCACCAGATTCAGCCGGTAGTTTCTGCTCCTCTTTGTTCAGCCGATCCTTCATGGAGCTTTCAAGTGGTGCACAAGCTGGCACATGACAACAGCTGCTTGCACCGCAATTACAACCTTTTGACTGCGTGCGCCTTCACGTGTGTTTCTGCTGTCTATGTTTACAATGCATGAACCAGACTTCAGCCACTCGCTCGCTCGTCAGGCCTCTGGTTTGGGATCGGGCTTTGTGTCTGTGCACCTGAGTGTCGTGTGAGATCATTAATTATTGAAACTAACTATTACTGTAGTAAGGAGGCTGACATCAGCCGACTGACATTTATGTGTGTGTGTAAATGTGTGTGTGTCCGTGAGGATGAGGATGGGGTTGGAGGTGCTTAACAACCTTCAACAGTCCCCCGACCACGCAAGAGTTTAATACACACAGCAGTGTGTTACCATGGTGACTAGGCCCGGCTCTGGGGCCCGACTCATGAGGCTGCATGTTTGAGCGTATGTGTGTTCATTTTCATGTTTGTTTGTGTGTATGTGTGTTTGTGCATATGTGCATGTGCATGTGTATGTGTATGTGTATGTGTATGTGTGTGTGTGTGTGTGTGTGTGTGTGTGTGTGTGTGTGTGTGTGTGTATGTGTATACTGTAAAGCCAGAACTTAAGAGTGTACCAGCTGCATGTAGATTTTGTTGGGTCTCAGATTCAGCTTCATTTGTGATTGTTGTTCCAAATCTCAATTTCTATTTACATTTCCTGAGATTTACTTTAAAACAAAAACATGTTTGTGTTTTGAAAAAGCACAAGTGGCCAAGCTTCAATGAATTGCTGTGTGCATATGTGAGTGTGAACAGACTTAAAATATGGCTATAGAAGATATGTGCCTGTGAGAATGTGTGTCTGTGTCTCCCTGCTTGTGTGTGTGTGCTTGTGTGTGTGTGTGTGTGTGTGTGTGTGTGTGTGTGTGTGTGTGTGTGTGTGTGTGTGTGTGTGTGTGTGTGTGTGTGTGCTTGTGTGTGTGTGTGTGTGTGTGTGTGTGTGTGTGTGTGTGTGTGTGTGTGTGTGTGTGTGTGTGTGTGTGTGTGTGTGTGTACACTCCCCTTGCCTTTTCTCAGTTCAGCAGAACCTCATTAATTCAGCAGGAATGGAAATCATTTCTGCACAGAGTGCACAGGAGACAGAAAGAGATGGAGAGGAAGACGCATGGAAGGGTGGGATGTGTGTGTGTGTGTGTGTGTGTGTGTGTGTGTGTGTGTTGGGAGGGGGAACAATGAATACTCACATTTCTTAATTTTTACTTTACTGAAAATCATTCCATTTTTTAATAATTTCATGTTCAGGATAAATAGCACAATAAATGTATCACATTAGTCACAAAAGGAATTCCACACAATAAATGCAATATTTGAATACTATGTAATCATAATTATATTACACTGTGATTTAGTCATTTGTTTGACAACTCTTGGGAAATAAAGCATATGTCTAATCTCAGGCTGCATTTATCTAGATTACATGCTCATAAGGTTTATACTGTATGTCCTTAAACACAAACAAAGACTGGACAAACAACCAAATATAGCAAACGTCCAGATGGGTGTATTAATAAAAAGGTAATCTTCCTTATGTAGCAGCAGATCAGTGCAGAGCCTCCTCCATCCCTCCCTCTTTCCCTCTCTCCCTCTCTCCCTCTCGCCCCTCCTCCTGCCATCTCTCCATCATGCAGCCCGCCACCAGACAATATGGAGCAGACAGTAATCTGGCCATGCACTGAAGAGATTACAGCATCCAGCAAAACAGTTCAGCACTGAAGAGAGCAGCTCAATTCAGCACAACGCAGAGCAGCAAAGAGAGAAAGAGTTAAAGGAAACTATCTTCCAAACCAAAGCAGAAGTAGCAACATATACAACACGTCCAGCCAAACTGAGCTGGTCCAAACATTTAGAAGAAGCCTCTCTCTCTTCTCTCTCGCACTTAAAGAGTTTTGTACACTGCAGAGCGACGGCTGGTCGCACACGCTCCTTCAGTGAAAGCTGACCTTTTCAGGGTGCAACAGAGTGCAGTGCAGTGTAGTGGATCTCTCTATTCCAAATGTCATTTTTTACAGAAAAGATCTGAAGTGATAAAAACAGATCAGACAGCGCCAACCGAACAGATAAGAGGAATAACACATGTACAGTATGCAAGCATGTGCACACAGACACACAGACACACACACACACACACACACACACACACACACACACACACACACACAGTATCATTTTTTAAATCATTTTTTATGCAAGCATGAACACACTAGATCTTAAATAAGTCCAAACATTCAGTCAATACCGAAACAGATGTGCTGCCCTATTTATCCACTGAACTTAATCATGATAGATATAAATAACTGATCTGAAGGCTTACATCCAGACAGCAGACCCGAGGTTGGAAGTTCACACGTTGCAGTTGCTGCTAAGTACATGATGTGGATTTTTGGATTTTCTGAGCCTCTCACGGAAGAATTAACCCTAAACGGTAGCGGGGGCAGCCTCTGACCCCATGCTGACCTTAAGGCTGGCTAATAGCTGCAGTCCAGCTCACTCAGTGGGAAAATATCCACAACATAAACAACAACAGTCACAGATGCACGTACACGCACAAATACACTAATATACAAAACACGTCTATTTATAGCTCTATTGTCTTTACTGTGCAAAAGATATGCTGGAACTGTGAAGCACGAACATCAGTAAGGCAGAAAAGTCTGTTCTTTATGACACATTGGGACAGATGCAAGACACACTCGTACACACAGATTCATTCTTAAATTATGCGTACAGGTGATTTACGAGGATTTGCCGCATTCACCAATTTTCTCGTATTTTGGATTTTTTTCTTAGGTACGAACAAAATTATGAGTGGTGCAGATCTGTCGTACCTGTTACACACAACCAATCTGTCGTTCTCCAAAGCAATAAAACATGATTGTTGCTGTCTATTTGTCAAATGACAGTGTGCCAAAGATATCATGTCTTTTGGGGGAACTCCAATTTTTCCAGGGGTGGGTGGGGGGAGGGTGGGGACTGACATTGTATAGATAAGCAAGATATGACAATCAATTATTGAACACATAAAACCACCACACAGGTATCAAGACCAAACAACACTGTATGATACAATACAGCCAAGCACGGTACGGTAGCTATACTATGCGGAGTGATGTCGTCTACTGTATTTTAGTTTATCAGCACAAATAAGACACAGAGGGGTCGCGCTTTTGATTGTTACCCCCATCTCCAACTTCTTCTGCCAGTTAGCAGGTCTGTGCTGGTGATCGTAGTTATAGTTTAGCTCCATGGCTGATGGCACCCCTAGCGAGATGATTTTGGCATCCAATTCATGGCAAACCATTTTTGTTTTTTTATTTCTGTGACGGTACAGGCAACAGCCAAGAAAGCGTTCACAGCACGGGTCATTCTTCCTCATTCTTAGTCTTTCTCAGGACCTTGAATTCCACTACTAACACTAAATAATAATATGTGTTTCTGTTGATCTTTTTCTGAGAGCAGGACCTCAGTCTGAGAGCTTGTAAAGTTGACTTCTTAGTCTTTAGTGTCATTTTCATAATGGAGCTTCTCTACAACCTGCTGGGCGTCTGGCCTTATATGGTATTTTGGGGGCGTCATCCATGTTAATTTACTATTCTCGGGAACGTGCGTTCATTTAGAACAGGTGGGATTCATCATGTTTGCGAATGGCATTTACGACTGTTTCCTGGTGATACGAGTGTTTGATGACGCACACTCGTAAATTCCACCTCACGAAAAAAGTATGACAGATTTAAGAAAATAAATACAAACATATTCTTGCATCTGGTCCAATGACTGTCTATAAATTACATGTACTGAGTAAGCACTGAGCTCCCTTCTTATCTCATTTTTGGGATGATACAATATTCAGTGACAACTACCTGTTGTCTGTGGCTGTGTCATTAGCATCAGCTTCTTTACAAAGAGAGCTTTAGAATAATGAGCACAGGCTGCATGACATATACATCTGCCTTAAAGTGTTGTGTGATTCAAATCTAAAATGATTCCATCAAATATTGACTCATTAGTCCTTCTAAACAATCTCAGGGTTGTCAGCAGCCAACAGTTTGGCCATGGCCTCAGTTAAATTATAGATATTTCACTGTTATCACAGCAGACAGTCACTTTAAATGACAACACCTATTAAGACCCAGTACTCTTAATTAAGTCTAAAAATCAAACTTGCAACATGGTGAATGCTTGAAATGTCACAATAAAAGATGGTTCATAAGCAATGTTAATAAGTAATGATTCATGTTAAAAACTAAAGCAACTCAAGTAAGCTGCTTACATAGTCTGTGGGTCAGTAAAAGGGAAAGTTGAAAGAGAGAAAATGCAAGTATGGATGATAGAGGAAACAACAGGAAAAGCAGAAAGAGGAAGAGAACAGAAGCTAACAGCTACACTCAAGTTAAGAGGAATGAGAGAAAAGGAGGGAGAGATACTGATTTATAAGATTAGACTTTTCTCATAAAGACAGAAGAAACTTGAGAAGCAGAAAATGAACACATTCAATTGAAACGGAGGAAAACAGAAGAGAGGAAGAGGAAGAAAATGTATCTAAGTGGATGGTCCGTCTCCATTTCAACACATCATGATCCATTTACATGTTGTTTTGTTTTAATGTAATTTATTGGCCACTAAACGATTATTAATATAGCAGTATTTCCTCTTGTGATCACATTTTAAACCAAGATGACAGACAGACAGTTCAGATAAAAAGAAGACTAAACTAAGATTTAGCAGTAAAGTGGAAATGTAACCGAACCTGAACCAAAAGAAGCTTCAGCAACAAGTTTTCAGGGTAAGCTTACAGAAGTACAACTAAATGTATTTTGAATTGTGCATTTAACACAGACTTTTGAGCAAGAAAGGACATACAGCAGCAATGGAGGAGGACCACGATATTTTTCTTTTTACAATTTCTTTCTATTTTAATCTGCTTTCAATGATTTCTTCATTTCTTGCGCATTCCTGTTTTAAATCCGTTGGCATTTCACACTTGAACATTACCTGCAAATATTCTCTTCAATATCTGTGCAAACCTCTGCAGAAACCTTACTGAATTCATAGATGCAGTAACAGGAACACCATGAAGCTGACAAACGAGGCAGGTTGAAATCATGGTACTAATTTAGAAGAGGAAAAAGAGTAAAGGTGTAATAGAGGTACAGGGGGAAAACAGACTCAGATGTGAGTATGATGAAGGTGTTGTGATGGAGAAAGAGACCAGAGAAAATGATGGTGTAGCTTAAAGTCGAATTTTGACGATGGGTAATGGTATGCTGATAGAGAGGAACTGATGAAGGTGTACTAATAAAAGGAGGATGTGCTGAAGGTGTGATGGTGGAGAAAGAGAGAGAGAGAGAGAGGAGAGTTGAAGGAGCCAGGTGTGGCAGCAGCCACAGAGGTAATCAGTGGGCCAATAGGGAGTCATTCCACTCAAAGCGAACGGGCTGCCGAAGTACCTGGAATAAAAATAATCATTACACTGCATTAAAGTCACTGTCTGTAAATATACCCTGGGCAGCAGTAAAGCACGCTCACTGTGGGCCCCACCATCAGGACACTCACACACCTTAACACACACACACACACACACACACACACTCACAAATATGTAAATACATACACATGCAAATAACATAAAATGCAAATACTTCTGAGAACGGGAGTTCTCTCTCCGCACAAACGGTGTGAAAATCAGCGACTCCCCTGCTGATTATGTGCATTCACCCTGTCATCACAAAGAAGAGCTTTTAGCAGAAACAAACTGTTCTCCAAATATAACTCAACCAGCTCAAAGCGCATTCATTATCCCTCCTATAACTTATAAGTGTTATTTTAGCAACTGAAACCCCGACAGAGGCTTGAATTGGATCTCTCTCACACATTTATTCTGCCTCTCAGTATTGCTGCCTTTGGAAAATGAGGATTAAGTCTGCATTTAGGAGAATTTAAATTGCAAATAAGGCTTTGGAATTGTTTTAGTCTTTAATCCTAGCAGGGAGGGCCTCAATGTAATGCAAAGTTGAGACAAGCGAACATCTCAGGCATTCATCAAGGACTGTGTTTGTTTCGCCACTCGGTTCAGTGAGACTTAATAAGCAGGGTGTCCGATCAGCACCTCACACACACGCGCGCGCACACACGCACAGACACACAGACGCACACACGCACACACACACATGTGGATATGTGCACACAAACACACTTCTGCACACGCGCCTCCACCCATGGGCTCATTGATAGAGCGGCCAGTTTATTTTGGTTGTGAGTTTGGGTGTCCAGCTGGTACTTGAGACTGGTGGACTGGCAGAGCTGTGCAGCAGACAGCAGACGCAAACACACAGACACACAGACACACACACGCTGTGCCAGGGACACACTGTGCCAGGCTGCAATGTTTGCCAGCTACAAGCCTGTCCACCACCACAAAGAGAGGCAGAGGCAAAAGGAGAAAGGGCAAGACAGAGAGTGTGTGAGTGGGTGAGTGAAGGAGAGAAAGATTGTGAGAGTGGACACAAAATGAGGAAGAAAAGATGAAAGAATTGTTTTAGTGCTTTTTCTGTCTTCAGCAGAAAAGCAGCTCTGCACTTAGAGAAGACGTGAAGCTGAAGTCACCTGTTCACTCAGAAGACAGTCATTATGACCACTTATTAATCATCATAATTGATTTCTCAAAGGAATTTGGATCTGCTGTGTTTGCATTTGGACATAAAACCAATGGCTTCTGTGTTTGCTGAGGCCAGTATTGTATTGTGTTACACTGAAGAGCAGGAGACATTATTCAATTCCACCAGCACCTATATTCCTGTCTTTATTGCTCCAATCAAAGCTCAACTGTTTTAATGCTACCACTCGTGCAGTTAGGCAGGAGATATACTCCAAGTGTCCAACCAGCATCTCATGTATCGTTTGGCTAATTTCCAACAGAGTGTCAAGGCAGAGAGAGATAAATATGTCACACCCCCATAGACCCAAAGTAAATAATCCTGAAGCAACACCTGATACCTGTGAATATTTACATTTACAGATCTCACCTCCTACTTCTGTCCATCACATTTTACCTCCTCAGTTAATACTCCTCAATTTAAAACACATTTCCCTCCTTGTTGATACATATTATTTAACATAACATAAGAAGTTATAGTGACACAACTCAGGCTATCTTAATGTTGTGTTGATGTTGAAAAGTGGTCATTTTTGTGTTGTGAGGGACAAAACTTGAAAGTTCAAAGATGACAACAGACAAAAGCACCAATTACACAAACAGTGTGGTGTGGTGATGGCAGCAGCACAAAGCAATACCTTGAATCTTACATAACTGTGGCAAGAATCACCACAAAATAATATGTGAAGAAGCTCTGAAATCTACAGACTCAAACACAAACAATAAAATGTTTAATATATAACACATAACACAACAAGATAGATCCTTTAGATAGATAGATGATACAGAAATACACAAACCTATCATATTGTTGGATGTAATGTTAAAAGATACACGCAAATACACACAGGCGCTGATTTGTCGAAAAATCGTAAGTGAAAATCTGCGATTCCCATTTCATCCATAATCTTACAGCCTTAGAAATGTTCACAGTTTGACACTTGTGTAAACTCCTGAGTGGTCAGTAACAGCAACAAGCATTCAAGCTTGACTAAATATCAGACTTTTCTCATATCATGTCCACTACAGCAGTTCCAGTGTGAGTTGATTTCATTTGGGGGTTTGGCGTAAAGAAGAAATAGCTTCTCAAACACTCCGAGCAAACTAACAGGAGTGTATGTTTAAAGATAGGTTTCACTCCCTGGGACCTGCCTGACAATCCTTGTAAGCATCGTCAGTGTTGTAGACCTAATGAGGAACGGCAGTAATGGAGTGCAACTCCAAGCTTTCCCCCCACAAAAGAGAGAGCAGGGAGCTCTGCAGCTGGAAAAAGTCAAGAGGAGCAGCGTCTCCAGATTTACAGTTCACAGTTACCTTAACCTTAACTCTTCTCGTCTCTTCACACAAAGTTGTAAAAACGTAAACTCAGCACAGGCTGCCAAAGCAAAGTTCCAACTAAGCAGAAGCAAACACAGCAGAAGCATCATAATTGCATTCATTTGTGCAGGACAGGGTCTTTTAAAACAATGGAGAAATAGATAAGTGGATGTGGTAGGGAGTCACCAGTTTGTGTGTGTGTGTGTGTGTGTGTGTGTGTGTGTGTGTGTAGAGCACAGTCAGGAGATGCAAGCTTGGCAACAGAAACATCACAGACACCTCTGGCACGGAAGGTCGCCCTCGAACTTCCAACCCCTTGACAAATTGTTCACTCCAACTCTCCACAGTAAACTGGTTACAGTCGAGACAAACGAGTGATGAATGTTGCTTTTTTTAAATTATTGGACCGTAATTTATTTCCTGAAAATGACTAAACTGAAACAGAATTGGCAGCGTTCACCCATAGTTTCACTGGGAGAGATAAACAAATGCCCTGAGGAATTTCCACTATTTCCCAGAATAGAGTATTCATTTAAAGCATTCGTTTAAATTTTATGGATGATGATGTTGCAACTAAGAGGGCATTCATGGGTAACTGGGTTAGGGAAATTAAATGGGACTCGGGTGGAAATCTGCATGCAGGGAAGGAAAGTAAACGCTGCAGGGTTTAGCTTTTACAATAACTTTGCTCAGGCAGACTTGTGGCATTTACGCCGCTCTGGCTAGCAGGATGCAATGAATATAGCTCGTACTAAACTCAGATAAACTATGAAAAAAAGCTGACTTAAAAAAAAAAGAGTCCCCACTGTCTTCAGACACCTCTTTCTTCCTGCACACTCATACATCTCCCTCTCACCTTCTCTAACTCCCTCCTGCTTTCTGTCTCTGCTTCTCTTCTCTCTCTCTCTACTCTCTGTCCCTTGTCTTTTTGTCCGTCCGCTCGTTTGTTGTCTCCCCGTCTGTCCGTCTCCATGTCTGTCTCTGTCAAACACAGATCCAGGAGCCCGTGCTCACGCGCCCGGCAGAGTCGAGATCAAATGCTAAACCTCGGCACAGTTTAAGCTTGCCCGGAATGAACCTGCGAGGGAAGGGAATCATAAACAGTGTTTGATCTTCTGCTTCTGTCACTTCCAGACCTCCAGCCGAACACACACACAGCTTGAGGGCAGCACTTTCAGGCTTTGTTGCTTCCCTCAGATAGGGAAAGGTATACACAGACAGAGGAGCTGACTGGCCTTTTTCATTTAGACAGTAACAACAGTAAACAACGGCACACAAAGACAGCGTCCTCTCGCTCAACGCCCGTTTGCCTGCAGCCTGCACTCCACGCACTGTTTGATATTAAAAGACGACACAGGCGCAAACTGAGGATGTAGGAGGTGGGGTGGAAGGGGGGGGGGGGGGGTAGGGGAGGTAAGATAGAAAGACAGATAGAGACAGACAGAAATGGAGACAATGTTGTGGCATGCCATTTGTGTGTAGACTTTTTTTTTTTTAATTTAAAGCGAAAGAAGCCAGGATAATCTGAAGAAAACATTGCCGTGCCAACGCCGACTCCATTCCTCTGCTCTCTCTCTCTCTCTCTCTCTTTCTCCTCCTCATCCCTCCATCCATACCTACTCTGCCTATATTATGGATGTTATTATTATTCCTGCATGTCGTCATGTCGCCCCCGCTTCTCTCCTTCCCCCGAGCAAGAAAGCGGGCACTGCTGGCACCCAGCCAGATTACCCAATCAATCTCCTCTGAGAAAGGGGGAGGGTGGTGGGAAGAGAGGTGGAGGGAGGGACGCGAAAGGAGAGAGGGGGAGGAATAAGAAAGAGAGCGTGGAACAGAGAGTAAAGAAAAGAAAGAGCGGCAGGAGGGGGTTGGAGGATAGTGAAGGGGGTGTTGGCGGAGAGGAATTGAAGCAAGAAAAACAGTGCAGGATGAGTAAATTCTGTCTTTGAAAAAGGACAGAGACAAAGAAAGAGATGGCTTTGAAAGGAAAGGAAGGGTTTCAGCAGACGTAGCGTTAAAAATAGGCGAGCGAGCACCTGGTCCAGCTACACAGGGAGTTGTGGAGATGGAGAGCACACATGAAATCACACACAGCCAGTGCAGACAAAGGCTTGGCCATCAACGGTTGTTTACAGAGTGCAGCTCCTCCCCTTGTGCCACCTGTTACTGTGGTCCAGCCGAACAAATGTTTAACCCTCTCAAAGAATCCCCAGGAAACAGCCAACACTGCACCTCCATCTATGTGCAGCCTGCAGGTCAGGCCTCCCAGAACATCTACTTTCATCATCTTTTTTCTATCAAGAATAATCAATTTAGAGCTGAACGAATCAGTTAATCAATTACAAGATAATTAATTGGCTAAAATGTTGATAATCAATTAATCTTTTAAGTAATTTTTTCGAGCAAAAATGCCAAATATTTGCTTGTTCGAGCTTCTCAAATGTGAGGTCATGATACATTTAGTCTTATAATGTATGATTGTGAAGTGTATTGAGTTTCAGAGTCTGGGAAACCATGTGCAGCTTGTGTGTAGATGTAGGAAAAAGAATTGGCAGATTACTAGGTCATAAAAATAATCATCTGTTGCTGCTCTAAATCAATTACACTACTTCAGAAAGTAGTGACAAATGCTTTCTGAAATAGCTGGTTTGTCTAAAAACGGTTATATTTGATATTTAGATACTCAATTCACAATAATATAAAAGAGGGAAAAAAGCAGCAAATCTGGAACCAGAACCAGGAATGTTTTGCTTGACCCCATCAACTCATTTATTATAGTTGTTAACCTTGAATAAACAATTATTAGATGAATCATTTCAACACTAGATTAAATTGACAAATGCATACATGCTGTTTTTCTAAATGTGGTTTATTTATGAATAACATGCAGCTTTCTGAAGAAAATGTCTGATGGCCATATTTAACTCCTCCATCTAAACCTTCATCATGACAGTTCCCATCAGTAAGCCGAGAGCTGAGTGAAGTCAGTGAAGCACTGCGATGTGAATGACGCACTTGTGGCACTAAATCTGTGACACTCCGCAGGCAGTGAACCCGGATTGGCATGAATCGCAGATGTTCGGGGTTGCGACCTCTGGCTGGGGCAAAGCAAAATGTCTGCAACAACAAGACCGAGTGTATCACTTCCTGAAAGACTGTTTGTCTGTGATTGCAAGTGTGTGTGTATGTGTGTGTGTATGTGTGTGTGTGTGTGTGTGTGTGTGTGTGTGTCAGAGCAGAGAAAACAGAGACTCATTCTTCTTCCTGCTTTAATGTGAGCAGAAATGTGTGTGCGTGCGTGTGAACAAGTGTGCCTGCTCTCTCGTCAATATGTATGCTTTCTTCATCACAAAGCTCCCATCCTTTAATCATTCATATTGAGTTACTAAAGACGTGCCATGTTCTCATAATCAAACACGTTTCCTCAACAAAGTGCTCTTTTGAGGAACATCCAAATTCCAGCCAAAAAGACAACTATAAGACGCGCCGATCTCATTTAGGAAATAAACATGATTAAAAGGCAATGTGAAGAGGAAGGACAGAAACACAATTCCAACAATTAAGAAGACAAGAGAGAACACTTAAATTACTTTACAGAGGTACAAGACTTCAGACTGTTCCAGCTCTTCATGATACAGTATCATCCCGCTTACTTTGGAGTGTGAGCGCTCATTTGCATACGAGTGTGGGTGTGTGATATGCACACAAGCGGGCCTGCGTGTGCGAGTGTTTGCGCGTGAGTTCGAGTGGCTATGATAGCAGATTTACCATCCAGGGGTGAAGCCAGACCAGCGATCCAGCTAGTCAGAGGCCTCCAGTTCTGGGAGTGCGGCCAGGGCTCCAATCCCACCACATTCCCCTGGATTAGCTGTCAACCAGTCCCCAGATCTGAGGATTAGCACATTATATTCCATTATCTTTCCCAAACTGGAGAGTCCACAAAGTCTACATCATCGCTCACAATGGCGGCCAATAGGACAGGGTTGAGTAAGAGGTGCCTTCAACCCGGGCCAAATTGAGCCAAACTGAGCTGAGCCAAACCAAATCTGTAACTAAGACCGTACTCTGGCTTAAATTCGCCCTAGCAACCAATTTAGTTCCAGGAAACAAATAATCAAAGTGTCTGTCTAAATATTATTTCATATATTTTCTCATTGTTGTCTACAATAAACTAACGGGGTAGCTACCACAGAAGACCATAAATTCAAAATAAAAAAAACATAATACGACATAAAACACAAGCACACACACAAAGACATAAAAACAAACCAATCCTGGTTTATCTTGCACACATTCCTGTCTCACTATTCCTGCTGAGCGACACACAGAGCAGAGCGTGTGCGACTCCTGGGAGCTGTGTTGTTTTTCACTCTGTGATCCGGGGGGACTCGGGGGGAATGAGGGAGCCGTTATCAGCAAGGGGCCGTGATAGAGACTTGATCAGGCCGTTGGTCTGCGGGGACCACGGAGCCAGAGTTAATCAGAGACAGACAGACCCCTCATCACCCTGGGGATTCACACGCTCCGACCCTGACACTCTCTTTCTCTGTCAAACACACAAAGACACACGCGCACGGCAACAGTCACAAAAACACATGTGCTCACTCACACCTACTCCTGCATTTTAGTTTTGTCAGAGCCTATGCCACACCCTCTGTACACGCGCACACACACACACACACGCACACACACACACACACACACTTCAGTCTTATTTTATTGGTGACTGATGTTCTGCGTAAAAAGTTCCAGCATTTACTAAAACAAAGTCATTTTTTAACATTGACATATTATAAAATTGCATAATATATAGCCATATATATAGCAGCCATGAAATATTTTACAGTAACAGTAACAATAAACATAAATGATGACAGAAAAACATATTTCCACCCTATCAGATACATAAAGGGAAATAAAAGTAGCATTCTTACATCCATAATGTTTTTTAGAATGTGACACCAACAAATCAGCCCACTCCGGCAGACAGCTCGCTTACTCTGACCTCCTGAACTTGAGCCAGGTCAAAGGTCAAACAATACTGTCTGAATCCTTGAACTACAACAAAGTGTTTCCAAATTAGCGAGCAGGACCTCGTCGCCTCAATTTATCCAACTTGTGTGAAACTGCTGTTTCAGTTTATGTTTCATGTATTCAACTCTGCGGTCAAATACACAGCCGCAGAAATGATCCTGACTGATTTATATAGCCAGACGCTGAAACACACAGAGTTTTTGAAATGTGTCTTTTACGGCGCCCCAATTTGAAGCTTGAAGTTCAGCCATATATTGACCAGGCCTGTCAAACCGCAGCCGTTAAAGAGCTGACATGTAGGTATCCAGCTGGCCTACCTCTGGAGAAAGGTGTAGGAAATTATATGGCATTTAGATTAATTAGACACAGTTGTCAGATTTAATTAACTACTAGGTTTAATTAACCATGTAATTAATCTTATGGTGGTCCAACACATGCATGCACAGACAGGCACAGAGACACACACATCAGCTCATGCCCCCCCCTCCACACACACACACACACCCACACACACACATGTATAGTACATGCACAACAAATGTAATCTGTTCAGCTGACAAGTGCACACACTTTTGCTGTCAAACCTCATAAGAGAGTTCAACTGAATGGGCGACTGGCTACAGGCTAAAACAGCCTGAATGAATTGTGTATGGTAAGAATAGCACCTCTAATCCATTTCAGGTTTCACTCCTGCCCATGTGAAATGATAATCTAGTAGCTAAAGCAGTCTGTCCGGTCAACATAACACCCGTGTAATCCTTATTCAAACACATCTCAGGCAACATACTGCAAATATTTCCTTCAGTGTGGACAAGTCAAAAAGAAAGACGTTGAAGGTGAAGTGTAGAAATCCATTATAAAACCCAAACTGACAGAAAGTAAGACGGTTAAATCTGCGAGGGCCACGATCACAAAACCAAATGGTTATTTGCAGTAATGAGAGCTGAACCAATAAAGACTTTCAGTTGTAGTTGATTCACTCATACATCAACCAGCTTCTTCAACAAAATGTGTGTGTTGAATAGGTTACTGATCGACTGCTTCGACTCTTCAGAAGATGAGAGGGTCAAGAAGGCCGAGGACCCTGACCTTTCATCACCCCGTCCAGCCCCTGCAGCCACAGCTGGCGTAGCCTATGTGTCCTATGTGTGTTTATATGTATTGTGTGTATGTGTGTTAATGTGCTTGTGTGATCAGCCAGCTGCTTTATGTGCTATGACCTTTACTGAAGCCAAGAGTGGACCAATAAATAGCCAGGCAGTGCTGCGACCTTTGACTTCAGACCGACAGTTTCGCTAAGAACTGAGGGGTCAGGGGTCAGCGTATGAGGAAGTGCGGCCAGCAGCTGAGGTACAGCGTTATGCTGCTTAGGCAGATATTAGAAAACTGATATCTAATCAAGTCTGATCATTTGAAATGTGTCAGACCAGCTTGAAGACTCTAACTAGACTTTAAAAATTCAAAGATGGAATTTCCCATGAAATAAAGAAACGGTGTTCATAGGTGCTGCATTTTTTAAACATTTGCTATTTCAGACATCTGGCTCAGAGTCTGTCCCATCCAGAACAGAGGCTGCAGCAGAGCAGACACACCAGACACAGACATGTCAAAACAGGAACCAGCAGCATTATCACAGACAAAAAATAATCCCTTCTTTCTGATACACACTCTGCATGTACTCATATGTCCTCACAAGCACATGTGAGTGAGTGAGTGAGTGAGTGAGTGAGTGAGTGGGTGAGTGAGTGAGTGAGTGAGTGAGTGAGTGAGTGAGTGAGAGAGTGAGAGAGTGAGAGAGTGTCCAAGTGGTGGATGGGTGTATATTTGTGCCCCAAACGCCTCAAACACAACTGGAGGGTTGGTTAAGTTCACTCACATAGTCATGGAAAGCCTTGGCCTCGCTGGAATGTTCGCATGTCTCCCTCCGGTCCGGGGCAGCGCAGTACAGATCCCAGAATACACTGTGCACGGGACAAGAGAGCAACAGCAGTTAGACATTTTACTCTGTGATTTAAAGACATATTATGTTGCTGATTTGTGTCTTTCTGTTGTGGATATGGCTGCAAATCTCTAATGGAGACAAGTGCTGATTGAGTGGATAAAGTGAACTGATTGAGCTGCAGTGACTCATAAGACAACTAAAAAATAGGGCTCGGTTTTATTTGAAATGTTTCCATATGATTCTTTTATTTTTTGTTCATTTGACAAAAAGCAAACTTCTCAAACACAAAGTAGGATATCTTCATACTCAGCAGCTGCCAAGTTCACACATTTCAGGAGCTGGAAGCAGGAGAAGGAACCATATTGCGACAAAAACAAAAGCAAATCATTGCACACTACACAGGTTATGTCAATATTATTTGTGGGTTCTTTATCAAATCAAGAGCAGCTGTGACGGCAGTGTTTAATGCTGTCCTTACACACGCAGACATGCTAAGCACTCCGCTAAAATAAAATTGTATTGAAGAAGGGCAGCAGCGACCAAAACATTAGTTTAACATACCGATTCAATAAATATATTAAATGATGATATAAATCAAGAAATATCAAAGCATTCTGCTGCTAACCTTCAGTAATGGACAGTTTTCAATACTCATACTGTATGCAACAGCATGAGGTTAGATATTCAGCTCTATTAAAGAGACAGACTTAACTTCACAACACACAGTCCTAAATTCAGCTGCAGGGAGCTTTCACGCAGGAAGGAAGGGTCACCAAATGTTCATCTCTGCCGGCCCTGGTGACCTGCAGGTTATTGACCAATCAGCTGTGATTATGTTACTTACTGCCCAATCAACCGTACTCATATTGGCTAATTAGACCAATCCTACTCCTCCAGGGCAGCAGGGGCCACCAGGTCCCTCTCCAAATGGGCCCTTAATTACTGCACTGAAATTAAGTACCTGCTAAGCCGGTCCACATTAAGGGCTTCTCCTTCTTCAAGATATTGATTTCATGGACAGTGAATTAAAAAAAAATAACTGCTGAAGCCATGAGAGGAATTTCTTGCTGTCATTTAAAGGTGCAAATAAACTGTTAGATGCATTCTTTGTGCTGATGCTAGGAACGGCCGTGACACTTGATATGACAGACTGCGAAATGGAGCAGAAAATACGAGCTGATCGCCCATAACTGTCAGAGAACCGCTCACTAACACCCTGACACATGTTTCGCATGTACCATTTTTCAGTGTGCAAGATTTTTATCCTGGACCCTCTGAGTTTGATGGTTTAGGGATATTATGGCTTCACTTCAGTTACAGTAAAACATTACTTATCATTGATCTACACTTTCCTTTATGTTCTTTTAATTTATAACTCGTTATTTCAAGGCATCGAGAACACAAGAGTGCAACGATAAGTGTCCTAAAAATAAATAAGAACAATAAACAATAAATTTCAACCCCGCGGCACACACTACCAACCACTCAAAGCATATGAACTAAAATAGAAAAGTATTATTAAAGTATTTAAAGATTAAAAGACAGAGTCATTGCCCTGAGGCGTTAAGCGAGCACTGGGGTCCCATCTAAACAAGAAGGGCACTGAAGAACAGAGAGGGACAGCGGAGAACACATATGGTGTGTGTGTGTATGTGTGTGTGTGTGTGTGTGTGTGTGTGTGTGTGTGAGTGTGTGTGTGTGTGTATCGGGGTAGTTGTGCTGCCCTTCTGTCACTTGACAATAAAGCCAGTGTACATTATCATATCTATCGGTTTGGTGTTAAAGAGATTGCTGTTCCGTCAGAGACGAGGCGCAGCGAGAAGGCGCGACCATCGCAAATCCAATCAGCTCTCAGGGAAATGAAATGGGATGCAGGTTACAGTTTGTTACCGAAAAAGACACAACCAAGTGCAGACACAGGGGTAAGGGCAAGGTGATCTAACATCTCCTGGCCTGTGGAGTCGGAAATATATTGCGATTTGAACAGCTGACCTGCATCTGTGTGAGCCGCGCAGGGAAATCTCATTCTCTGTCTGTCTGCATAATCTGAAGCTGAATCGCTCATGGACAAGACTAAATGTAGAAACCAAGGCTTTCATTATTCTGATATTATTTTAGGTGGTTGATCTAGAGCACATTCTTCTCAGCATGTAGAGTTGAAAAGGGAAGAAAAGGAAGGTGGATGGAGCCATTAGGTGTAAAGACGTGCTATATTAGGAAGTGAAATTACTCTAATGTTGAACTAATGAAATGCAGATTTTCAGCTTCAGCTGCAGGGTTCATTGGGAAGGGGGGGTGGGGAGGGGGTTCTGTCCTCATCTACTGTACCATCTTGTGTAACCATTGGGGACGAATCCAGGCAACATCTGGATGTGACCATTGTTAGCTCTGATTTGACAATCCCACCCACATTTAGAAGAAACACCCATGTCATAGTTGTTGTCTCTTCTTTTTCACTGACACTAATCTTTAGAAATGATCTGGGAAGTCAACATTCACAGTTAATTAGTACCAGCAATCTGCAAGAAATCTTGTAATCTGCACACCCTCGTAATAGTAAAATTTCTATCCAATTATCTAATCATTTCAATCTAATCATCTAATCATGGGAAGCTCTTTATGGTATTATGGGTAGTAACTGGCAGTATTTGAGCCACAAAACTCTGCACAGAGAATTTCAGACAAACACCTGGACTGTTCTGACTTTGAAGGAGTCACAGGAGAGATTTTAACAGCAGTTCGGGGTCACGCAAACATTATTTAAAAATTCACTCAAATGAGAAACAAGGCTAAAAAAAATATGAGGCGACACTGTCAGCACACACTTTGTATCCAGAACAGAGGAGGAAAGGATTAGTGTCCAGCCGTCCTGAAGAAGACAATTACTAAAATTAAATGCCATCACGATAGTTATTTGCAATTAACTGTGGTCTGACAAAGCCAGTGGTTACAAAGTGCTTTTTCCATTATAATAAAGGGAGTAAACAAAGACACACAGAAAGACAGACACAAAGGCTGCTTGGTGGCAGGTCTACATGATAATCCTGCGTGTGTCTTTGGCCGGCTATCTAACCAGACATTCAAGCAGCCGGTCAGTCAGTCAGCCAGGAGAGAGAGGGAGAGAAATAGAAGCAGGAATTAAGATGGAGATGGAGACAGATGGAGATAAGGAGGCAGAGAGAGCATGAGTAAAAGAAGCAGAAGCAGAAAGTCTAAAAAGTAAAGTGACAGAGATCCGACCACGCGTTCTGTTTCTCCTCTTATCAGAACAGGCTTTTCTTAATGGGACAATCAAAGAGAGGAGGCGGGGAAACACAAGCCTTCCAGTTGTCTTTATTACCTTGATTCAAGCACCAGTTCTCCTGGTGGCAGCAATGTATTCAGTAAACAGCAGGAAACAACATCACTGTGCCATGTAAATCAAGAACACTCCTTTTGGACCCTGTAGTTAATAAATACAGCAACTGTCACTACAGGACTGACGGCTTATGAAATGAAGTCTGTGATGTAGGCCTAAACGTGCGTTCGATCCATGTTGGACACACTCATGTGGGACAGCTGTCAAAGGCGGCAGTGACACAAGTCTGCGGTGCTGAATTAAACAGATATTAATTCAAGTGATTATCAAATAAAAGTTTCAGCTTTACTTTTCTTCTCCTGTCCATCAAACCATCGGTCTCTTTCACGCTCTAGCCCACACAAGTTAACTTTCTATTTCTCTCGCTTTAAATATTTTATCTCAGACTTTTCATCTCATATCAGACTCTTTCGAGGGCGTCAAATACTTAAATACTGCTTCAACCTCAACATCAATAAATTAAAACTAACAAAAACGCCTTGTCATCAATGCCAGGGTTTATCTGACATCCATTCACCCCTTGTTGGGAGGAGGGTGGCCCTTGACCACAGATAGGCCACAAACATGAGTTTGACCCATGTCACAGTGTCATCTGAACACAATATATACTTCCTGTCACGCCACAAACAATGACACTCCTTACGTGATGCTGAAAACTTGCTTATGTAGTCATTAATTGCAATTTTGGCTTCTAATTGGGCTGTAAGTTGAGGCAAATGCATCTGTACCACTGACTACTGTCGCTATCTTGAGACTGAAGCAAATTAATTAAAATTCATTTCCATTTTTTAAATTTGCTGTTATGGATGGAGGTGTGACAAAGCCCTAATTCTTTCAAACTGAAAAATTACAAGGTCTTTCGCAATTGTTTATTTCATATTTCATCATAGGAGGATCTCCTGTTACTATTACTACTACTTGGGATTATCATTCTGAGATGATTTGCCCACTGTAGCCCAGTGTAACAGTTGTTGACAAAACCAGATACAAACAAATTAATTCATTCTAAATTAGCGGAATTAACCGTATTAGTTTTAATGTTTTTATTTAAATGTAACAGTAAGTGATAGAGGTTTTGGAGCCAACAGTTTGTTCATTTTTTTCACCGTCCTATTTCATCAATATTGGAAGCTGCTAGAAATTCCTGATATCATGGTTTTACAGACTCATCTGTTCGTATTTACGGTCTGAACACTATCATGTAAACACTGTAATAAGAGAAAAAAGTTGAAGAAGACTGTCTGAGGTCTGTGTTTATAAAGAGAAGGCCAGACATTTGGAAGCAGAGGACTTCTGCTCTCATTCTTTTTTTTTCTGGCCCTCACAAACAAGAATTTCAGCTAGGGGCTATCACACACAGGTTCCCTCTACATACTGTTGTTGTGCTGGGATTTTCATGCGTGTGTTTGGGTGTGTGTGTGTGTGTGTGTGTGTGTGTGTGTGTGTGTGTGTGTGTGTGTGTGTGTGTGTGTGTGTGTGTGTGTATGTCTGGGGTATATTGAGGATTCAGTGGCTATCCAGTGAAAACTGGTTAAAGCAATCGATTTGGGGATAAAGAGAAGACAACTAGCTGCAGCCAATAGAAAGGGAGCTAATGACACAATCAACACCTGCAGCCCTCGCAGAGCCTTTCCTTTATCCTTCCACCCATAACAACAGATGTGGATGAGTGACCCCCCACCTCCAGCCTACCCTCTTCCTCCCCCAACATCTCCCTCTTACAGCTCCAGTCTTATTCTGAAGCTTCCACCCCCCAACAACGGCGTCCTACAGGAAGCAGCCACAGAAGCAGAGACAGGAGGGAAGAAAACCCTAGTGAGGTGCTAAGGAGGGGACAAGCGGGGTGGGGCTAGGGTGGCGGTGGGGTCGGGGTCTTAGATTTGGCTGTTTAACACAAAAGAGGCTGGAATGCAAAGAGTTAATCCGTTCGGGGGTCTCTCTCTTCCGCAAACAAAGGACAGACCTCCAGACAAAGGTTGAGGGAGGGGGAGCGAAGGGTGAGGGATGAGGGAGGTTGGTGGCTTTCCTACCATCTGGAGCTTTTGTTTTGGGGGAGGCTGGAGGTTGGGAGGGGTGGACAGGGGATTCTCCCTCCACCACCACCACCACCACCACCACCTTCCCCTCCTTTCCACCAAACGACCCCCGGACCCCACCCCCAGTGAGTCTTCATGTCCACGTGCTGCGTGGCCCAGACAGACGCCCCTCAGCTAGGTCATACAACACTGGAGCCCTGCCCTGCCCAGCCTGGCTAATCAGCAGCAGCCTACTCTCCAACTGCTCTCTGGCACACACACACACACACACACACACACACACACACACACACACACACACACACTAGGACTGTCAACGCGTATTCTCAATTCAATTATATAATTGAATTAAAAGAAAAAACAGACATTCGATTGTCAAAATTAATATTCAATTGTGGAAAAAAAGCAGCAGTACCACGGCTGTCTGACTCACGAGTTCTGGCATGGGCCTGGACCGTTGCACTGAATGCACTGAATGATGGACATGAGTCACACAATGTCACTTTCATTGATTGAAAATGAAATGTAGGTCAAGCTGAAACGAGCGAATAATTCAACAACAACCGTGTGGTAATGATGGCAGAGAGTTCACAACCCAATTCGGCTGCAGAGAGAGCAATTTGCACTCTGAGCAATCTAAAAAGACCCATTTAGAAATACTTTGGATTTTGATGAACAGTATGAATATTATCTGAGCTGTATAAAAGTTAGATAATCGAATAATATATTGATCATGAATCAGGGGAGGGAGAGAGGTTTGCAGTCTTAAAATTAAGTTTCACAGTGTAGAACATTATTTAATGTGTTTATTTTGTAATGTTCAGGTATGCTGATGTTCTAAAAGACTTATAATTATATAAATATACGTATACAGGTAGATATTCGAATGGTTGCGAACCTTACACACACACACACACACAGGCACGGGCACACACACAGGCACACACACACACAAACTGGGCAAGTCTCCCTGAGCCCTGTTGAGCTCTCTTATAGGTTAGGGCAGAGGCGAGAGCTAACTTATGCTGCGCTGTATGTTTGTGTATGTCATTCTGTCAGTATTACTGGTAGCTGTCCAATCGAGAGCTGTCAGGTTGAGAGAAGCCAGGCTCTTTAAGGACCATTATGAGCTGTGTCAACAGGCTGCACAATTACAACACACTGGGGCCAGAGAGGATGAATGAATGAAGCTGCATGTCCGGGTTTATTACACAGGGCCAGCCGGGGGGCTTTGGGGATGAGCAGGATAGCATGAATGACAAACAAAGCGGGCCTGTCAAACCTCTTATTCCGGCTCTCTTTGCCCTCGTGCTGCCGTGCTGAGGATTCAGCCTCTCAACCTCCCTGCCTGTTTGCCCGCCTGCCTCTTTGTCTACACTCATTCCAGCTGCCCAGTTTCCTCCTTACAGCCTGCCTGCTCCCCTCCAGTTGGATTTTCTAGCTCTTGGCGAGGCAACAGGAAAGGGGAACCCTGCCTTTGGGTGTTCCCATTCCCTCTAATTCAGACAAATAGTTTACGTGTCAGGCTGTAAGCCCACTGACCCTGCTCTTCTAGCCAGATAGAAAACACTGTCCTTTATTTGTCTAGGATTAACAGATCTGACAGATTTGTTTAAAGAAGCTGGAAGAACAACCCACGTCAGAGGCTTGTCTTGTCAAATGCAGCATCACGTTAAACAATTTTTCAAAAGTTCCCTGCTTTGAAATATTTTAAAACAGAGGATTTCTCCAAGACTTTGGCTTTGATGGGTCAGTTTCACTCTGGTTCAGATGTGCAGTTTAAAAAGAAAACAGCGTGGATTAAATAACAGAGTGAGGGAAGTTAGCTCACTTGTCAATCAGAGGGACGCCAGGAGTACAGCACTTAAACATGTGTGAGATGATGCACTTAGCATTCCCTGCAATTACTGTCCCTCTCCACCTCTGCACATTCTTTCAGATCGTCAAGAGTACGTCTACAGTATGAATGTGAGCTGCTGAAGAACGTGTGTGTGTGTGTGTGTGTGTGTGTGTGTGTGTGGTCAAGTAAAAAAGAGAGCAAATGTGAATGAATCAATGTGTACATACCACCACCATGAGTGTAAAAATCCTGGAGGTTCCCCAAGTGTGATGTTCTTCTCCCATCGGATCTGAGAGGAAGAAAATGAAAGTGATAGAGGAAGGAGAGTTAAGGGTCGAGGGGAGAAGACAGAAGAGGGAAATGAAACATTAGATACGGCAACATGTTTTATGCATAATGTAATCATTTTGCTCAACTGTCCTCCCAACTTTAGACAGACAGAGCAATCGGCAGATAGAAAAATAGGCTGACGGGCAGCCCAGTGCAGTGCAGTGTAGTGCGGAGTTTGTGGATAAGACACTGTGACTGTCTTGAAGAAGCAGCCCTCTCCACTGCCCTCACAAACCAGCAGCGCTCCTGCCTGTATCTGGACACTGAGATAAGATCCAGTGAGAGATAGCGGCCCCGCAGCCTGCTTCACACACTCCTACTGACATGACTCCGTGCACACAAACGCACAGATTCAATGTACAGTCTGAGAGATGGTTCACCAGGGTGTGTGAGGACAGCATGACAGTGGTAAGATTTCTCTATTTTTTTAGATGTAGATATATACAAATATATATCTATGTATGGAAAAAAGACACAAGCTTCAGATTTCTATTAAAGTGTCTATTCTATAGATGTCCCCAGTGCAGTTTATAGTGATGTGATGTGCTGTATGTAGGTGTGGGCCTGTTGATTTAATGCTGCTAAAGAGCTGAGTGCTGCACTGTGTAGGAGAGCAGAGAGTGGCAAAGTCCTCTTGGGGACAGAAGTGTATTGTGTGTATACTATAAATGTGAGTGTGTGCGTGTGTGTGTGTGTGTGTGTGTGTGTGTGTTCCTCGCTGAAGGAGGAACAGAGGCTAATTGAGGCAGGAGAGTCCAGGTGATACCGCTCTCATTAAATGGCACTGAGCAGGTGTGTGTGTGCGCCTGCAGTTTACCTGTGAGGATAGAAATCCCTTATCTATTGAAACATTTGTGTGTGTGTGTTAAAAAAAAAAGACTGGTACAGCTTTGAGACATAGATACACTGCATATAGAAAAAAATAACACTGCCAATAAAATACACACAAATGTGGAATAAATAAACACACAAGTAAATACAGACATGGAACAAATTGTAGAAAACACATCAAAATGATCTGGAAGACACTTGGTATGATTTCCTTAAATTGGCAACCAGTGTTTATTTTACTTTTAAACAACTTAATCAGACGTTACTGAAGATATTGGCTATATACCTATCATACACTGACTAATTACTGCAGTCTTCATTAGTTTTTAGTATCCTCTGGAGACTTCTGCTGTGCTTTGACAAAAAAGCAAACAATCTTAATTTAAGATAAACTCTATTTCTTTTTTCTTTTTCTTTTTTCTGTCAAACTACGGTCTTCATGGCGGGCAGGTGGTCGAGTGGTTGGAGCGTATACCACATGCACAGCCGACCCTGGTTCAAATCCTTTGCTGCATGTCACACCCCAGTCTCTCTCCCATGTTTCTTGTCTGTCTACTGCTACCGAAAAAAACCCTAAAAACTACGGTTTTCAAGTCAAAAATGAACTTTTGAACTTTTCTGATGTGTTTTGTTGGATGTGCAGCATGCGTGTATTTGCTTGTGCTATTCTGTATTTGTCTTTATTTATGCAACCGTGCGTCCTCAATGGTGAACATTTTTCTTCTGCATGCATCGTTCAGTGTATTTATCATTTGCTTGTGTTTTTGCTGATGAGGAGAAAGAAGCAGGAGAGTGAGAGAAAAACGAGAAGGTAATAAACAACGGGGTGGTTTAGGAGGAGAACAAAATTGGGAACAGAAGTTTAAAAATTTGGGACGATCAAAGTATAAAATAAAGAAATACTGGGAGGAAATAAAAGCAGGGGGTGATCACGCCTTGTGTGCTTCATGAAGAGTTGGAGAACGATGAGTGAGAACTAACGCGGTAATTGAACACAGTGATGTAGAAGAGTAGGCTATAACCAATCCTGCATGCAGCTGTTTTTCTTATACTTGTGAGAAAACCCTCACTTTAAAACGGGAAAAAGTGAAAGTTCAAGCTGCTGTGTTTGCTTGGATGTACTCATCACTATCAGTCTAATCCAAATACACTCATTCTGAGCATATAAGACCACTAAATAAAGACGATGCCGTGGTTGAAATAAACAAATTCATTAAGAAACATGCTCTTGCAGGCGCAACATTTGAGACAACTGGCGTCAAATTGACTTAGTAGTCTTAGCATGCATGCCCTGTGGACATGGACTGTTTGTGTGTGTGTGTCTGTGTGAATGTTGCTTTAATCTCTTTCTGTCTGTTTTAATTCCTGTTTGATTGTGTGCTGGTTTGGGGGTGTGCATGTACGCCTCCAGATGCCTGTGACCCAGAAGTTCACCCCTTTCCAGCAGCTCACCAATAATACTCAATCTCTGGGAGAAGATTCACCCACAAGCGCTCTGAAATCAGCGAGCCTCTCTGCAGCCCGACCACTTAATCTCTCTGTGCGGCTCCTGTATCTCTGCTTCATATTTTAGCCGTTCGCTCCAGGTTGTTGGCAGCTAGGCCGGCCTCCAGTCCTGCCCGCCACGCTGCCTGCCTGCGCTATGAGTAAAGGCAACTGATTTCTGTCTGATTGTGTCTGATTGATACATCCACATACCAACAAAGGTGATTTGGGGCAAGGATTTGTTTTTCATATTTTTTTCCTTTTTTAAATTTTTTATCCATATAAGAATCACAACATTTTTAACACCAACTGGAAGAGATATCACTCCTTTAACAAGTAAAATGAGGTTATTATCATCTTATGTTGATAGTGACACTTCTTTTACAGCTTATTTTGCTGTGCAGACCAAGTCAGAAGTGAAATAAATAGTGGTTAAAAGCACTAACAAACTTCACAGAAGCTTTATTAAAACTACTCTAAAAGGTGCAGCCCGTTAAATGAATAGTTTGACAGTTTGGACATTTTCACTGATTTGCTTTTTTGCCAAAAATTTGATGACAAAAATCAAATTTACTCTCATTTCAGTGTGATAAATATGAAGCTACCACTAGCATCCAGGAAACTATCTGAAGCCTCTGCTGGTTTCCTGGCAACATCATGGTGACAAGTGGACAATAGGAAGTCATTGAACCCAGCAAACAAATAATCAACCCTACAAACCCCCATGAAACCACAATTTGTAGTTTACATTAATCCAAAGTATAAGACTACTTTTCACAAAACCAGCAGAAAAAATAATTTAAAACTGCTGAACTGCTACCTCTTTGTGACTCTAACCTGAGCTCATCAGATAAAATGACAGATAAATGATGTCAGTATTAAAACTGATTGACATTGACCTGCCTTTGCTTGCTATTAGAGATCTCTCTGTGCTGGAGGGTGTACTAAGTGGAACTGAATAAAGTCAGTGGGCAGAAGAGGTGTTGTACAGCAGAAGGCCTGGACACGGGACCAGGAAGGATGTCCATTAAGGAAGAGGATGCAACACATTAGAGACCTTACCTCTTGGACAGCTCAGGGGCCTAATATGAGACTAATAAGTCTAGCAGACCTGGGACAAATGGTTATGCTTGGAATGGTTTCAAGTACTCAACGTACACTCAATTTAACTTTACAGGGACTGGTTCAGCTTCTTAAATGTCACACTTACATACTTACAATATGTCAAACCACTTTACTTACATCATGTTATGATTACAAATTGAACCTAATAATGAAGAGCGGGTAATTAAGTCAAGTAGCCAAACCAATGCCATGTTTACATTTTCCCAGAGTAATAATACCTCGCTGTTGTTCAACTGTTGTAAAGAACATGTCTTGGCTCATTAATGTATCAACATCGTTACAGACCCTGACTTGTACTAAGGTTACTCAACAGCTGCTTGAACCCAGAACAGGTTATAATGTTAATTCCGTTCCTGTTTGCACAATAGAGGGGATTCACATTCGTGCTTTACTGTAGGTACAGGAAGTCAAAGAGAAAGAACTTCTTACCTCTGACAGGAAGGTCTGTGCTGATTTCTGTGCGCCGACATGGAGCAAATACTCATACACATATAAAGCTAACCTGAAAGACAGAGACAGAGAAACAAAGCAGACGTTAGTGTTCAGGATCACTTTAAAAAACAGTGCTCTCATATTAAATATTAGTTCAAAATTAGAAACAAGCTCATTCTCTCTTCATATGTGTCTCACTCATTCCAAATATCCCTTCAAATAGGAAAGTCCATCAAATGTGCACAATTGGCAGAAATTAAATCATCACTGTGTCATGTGAGATGGAGCTAAGATAAACAAGATTTTACAGTATGAGGATCATATACTCTATAGAGGGGTTGTAAATGTGTGATGTAAAGCTCCACAGCTTTGAGAGTATATGGCACTCTGCCATATGCCTGTGGTTTCAGTAACTCTACTGTTGAGGCATAGAGGCTGAAAACAAAACAATGAAGACGAGGGAAGCATGGACGAAATATCCTCAGACATGGATGAAGTTGTACTCTCAGATATCACCACAGTGCTTTCTGGGTGTCAGACACATATTGATGTCGGCCGACGCATCCGATATAAGACAAGAAAAATGGCCAAAGAATATTCTGTAGATAATTTATGATGATGGGTGACTCCTGAACAAACTCAAAAAAAGCACAGCCCTCATATACTATTGGCTTATCAAGTTGTTACAGATGACGTGTTAGCAAACAATTTCCTGCATATCCAGCAGAGACCGAGCAACATGAGCACCCCATTGGAGTGGACTCTTACTTCCTGACAAATGCTCTGACAAATATTCACTCACACTTTAGCTCTGGTTTGGGCCATCAAACCCAGAGAAAAACATCTGGGTACCTGGTGGACAGGTAGCTCACACCATCTCACAGCTTATGGAAGATTGTTAGCTGGTAATGCTTGATTACAATTCAAAAAAACAATAAGAAACAAATCTGCTAAAAGAGCTGGTTGTTGATTCTTGGTGGGTTTGGCTCTACTAACATGCCTTTCACATTACAAGGATTCATTTCATTTAGTGTTAATAGCAAAATGTGTTCATCAAGCTTGAAATCTTTTGGCAGTAAAGAAAATGACATTTATCTTGATATCTAAGCTCTCTCCCTGAAATGGCTAACACCACAAAGCCTTTATTATACACACAAAGTAATGATGGAAACTGCAGTGGTTGAAAGGAGAAATTTGGCGACTGCTCTCCAGTCTGGTAGGTTGAGCATTTTAGTCACAAGGGAGCAAATAACACTTATCTACAATTAATAATAATTAACTTATTATACAATTTAAATAATTTTAAAGTGATTCAAATATCAACCAACCAGTAAAACCATTTTTGCGCAGATTAAACAAAGATGATATAACATGTTAAGTAGTGAGGTTTAATTTGTTACATTTGGACGCAGACAGGCTAGCCTCTTCAGCCTGTTTCCTGTGTTTATGCTAAGCTAAGCTAACCTCCTGTGTGGCTGGCTTCATAATTATTATACAATCATGAGTAGCATCAATCTTTTCATTGAACTCTGGACAAGAAAGCACATATACCCTAAATCTTGAACTATCACTCAGACTGAAAGATGGTCTGTTTTTAACCAAAAACACAAAAATGCAGATATTTACAAAAGATGGAGTTTTGTTCTGAATCTGATCTATTAAAATAAAACCATCTCCATATCACTTAGAGACAAGAAGGGATCACGACTACTGCAGCTGGCCCAGACATCAGAGAAGATCTCAGACAGAAACGCATGGATCCTCACTCTAACCATGTCATGACAAAATCGACCTTTGCCCCCTCGCAAGCACAAAGCAGCAACTCATTTTTACCATGATGCAGAAGCCTGAACAGACACCACAGTATCTGTATGCAATCGTGTCCAGGTCTGAAACAGAGTAGAGGACAGCGGTTGGGGTTTTGTCTATGGTGGCCGACTCTTTTTATGCTGGTCACATGCATCAAGGCCAGCTCAGACGCAGACTTATGGTGTTTGGGTTGATGCTGCTGGATATTACTGATTGAGTCAATAACGAACTGGGACACAGTTAAACCTGATTCTTTATATTCTCAAAGATATCATAGAATTTCACTGCTAGGTCTTTACAACCATATGCTAAAAGAAAATGATCTGAAACAGCTGGTCCAAAGCAGTTTCAACTAGTATTAGACACTCTATGTATTTGCCTCCCATATTTCTCACTCTTACATCATATATGACTATATCGGCACGCAGGTGGTCGAGTGGTTAGAGCGCATGCCATATACGCAGCTGACCCCGGTTTGCTGCATGTCACACCGCCCTCTCTCTCCCATGTTTCCTGTCTATCTACTGTTAAAATAAAAAGGTGCCTATGCTGGAAAACAACTTTAAAAAAATGGTTGGACCATGTACAAAACACTAGAGGGATGGATACAGGATGTGGCGACATATGGCGACACCCATCAGACTTACTCAGTTACTCAGTCAGTTAGGGAAAGACATTCACATTTACAGTGCTGATCCCTGTGGGCCAAGGATTTCACTATTAGTTTTTCATCTAGTGTGAATGCGTCTTGTTTTTTGTTTGTATGGATGTGGTTACAGCAGGGAGGTCCATTTTTGGCTCTTTAAAGAAGCAGATTGTAAGAGGCATGAGTCACATGTAAGAGCAAACAGCTTGTTGTAAATGTTTAATACTGTCAAATGGAGTGATTGTCTGAGTACCATCAAGTGAAACTGATCAGTGTTGTTTACGAATGTGGAAGTTTTCCACATTTAATTAGTTGTCTTCTCGAACTTTAAGCGAAAAGTTATTTGTTCACCTCAGAGGTTTTTATTTGCATCTAGTATAATGTTACACTACCTGAACTGTGTTGTTTGATAATGTGCTGTAATGCACATGTATCCATCAAACCATACAGCAGATTTGTTTTTTCTCCGTCAGCCTGTGTAGTTCAGGGGAGGGAAGTTTCACAGGTTCCAGAGCAAAATGTAAAAAAAGGCCTCTTTGCAGGGTGAAATACCCAGTGGCAGGTGTCATCTCCTATACACCCTGTCTGCACTGTACTGGATAGAACAGAGATTCCCATGAGCACTGCAGCAATGAAATTTTCATGGCAGAGCCTGGTGTGATCTGAGGTTCCCTTTCGCAAGCAGGGGGAGTCCCACCTTCCCCTGGGGCTACAAAAGACCCTGTACAGTCTCTGCTTCTCAATATATTTGCACTTCACCTCACATAACCTGACTCTTGTCGGAACCTTGCTGGTGATTTAACTGCATGCTTGGAGATGAGCTAGCTGCCTGCCTAGGGGGTTGCTACTGAGGCTCTCTACACTGCTTGTTTAGCTCAGTAATTAGCTGCTTGGCTGCGTTTAGCCCACCTGATAAACACTGCAAACAGAACTGTTTTCCAAACCTGTTGCGCAAGCTAACAACCAGTCTAGCAAGCTAACTCGCCATTTGGAATGGCACCTGACCAATGAAAATCTCTTCCAGTGGACTAGCAACTAGCCGTGCCTTAGTGCTTGCAGGATTTCTCTTTCCAAGATGGATACCCACCACACCTTCTGGGTTTTGCATGCTAAAGCGACATTTGCTAACCTGAAGACCTGTGCCTACTGTCACGGACTCTGGACGACAACCCTGTAAAGATGTGGCATTCCTATCAAGGATGCTGGTGTAGAAGTTCAGCTGCACACGGCGAGCTCCATGTCCCGGTCACTGCTACAGCCCACCAGCAGCGGGTACTGCTGTACCACAAATGTTTGTCAGAATAGCCACAAGGGAAACCTCCTGTTAGGCATGTGAAACGTCACAGTGGATCATGGAAAATGTAGCTCAGGTCAACAGGCTCTGATTCAGGAAGTATCCCCCACTATTCAGGTGTACTGTAATGTCAAACGTACATCCATTCTGTGGCCCACTATCAAGAGGGGAGATACACTCTGCTGGAGAAACAGGCTTTGAACAAGATCCCCAGCTCTTGGTGGATTTTACAGCCATTACTTTGTGGTACCAGAAAAGGACAAAGGTTTCTGTCCTGTTTTGGACCTTTGGATCTGAGAGTATTAAACAAATACCTGTGAAAGTTCAAGTTCAAAATGATGACATTATGCCAGGTAATGTAATCAGTTGAATCAGCAGACTGGTTCACTATGGTAAAGCATGCCTATTTTCACGTGCCAGTATTACAAAGACACAGACAGTTTCTGTGCTTTGCCTATGACAGCATAGTGTACGAATACCAAGTTCTGCCATTCAGCTTATCCCTTGCTCCTCACATTGTCACTAAATGTGTCAAGGCACCGCTTTCAATCCCTCAACTACCTGGACGGTTTTCCGATTGTGTCGGACTTGGTGTATCAAGCCAATACCCACATGTCCCAACTGGTAATTCACCTACAGTCTCTGGGATCTGTCATTAACTGGAAAAAGAGCTGTCTCACTCCCAACCAGATTTTTTTTCTCGGTCTTGATTTGGATTCTATAGACAACCAAGCCCAGTTATCGTCCCTGAGAGTGACCGCTTTCAACTGATGGTCTGTCTCTGTTTCAGCTGCATTACATTGTGTGTCATTGTCAGCACCAGTGCCTGTTGGGACTGATGGCCTCAATGATTCCAGCAGTGCCTCTGGGTTTGCTGATGATGAGAAAATTCCAGTGCTGGGTGCAGGCCAGACAGGTTTTCTCCTGTTCCCATGAAAAGACCTAGCGTGTTTAAGCAAGGGAGCCCCTCTGAGCCACGTTCTCTCACACGTTCCGGTCATTACAGATGTACCCAGATGGGTCTGTTGAGGCCTCTGCAGGAACGTGCATATGAATTGGACTTGGACAGACTACAAGAGTTCATGGCATGTCTGCCTGCTTGAGGTCTATGCTGTGTATCTGTCACTAAAGCAAATTTACAGTATGGGTCTGATGTCAAGACAGCATGTTCTAGTATCCAGCGACAATATTTGCATAAAAAAACAGGGAGATACGCTCTCTTTTCCCCTCCTCTGTCTGTCTCACAGTCTCCTGTTATGGAGCAGCATTCACCTGCTGTCTTTCATAGCGACGCACAACCTGGGAATACTGAAAAGTGGCGCAGACTTTCTCTTAAGGGGTTTTCTATTGGCAAGTGGAGACTGCATCTGGATGTAGTAAAATAAACATGGGGTTGGACTGGCAGAGCCACCATGAATTTGTTCGCCTTGAGAGAAAACTAGTACTGTCCTTGTTCTTCTCACTACTGGATGGGAAAATATCCCTTGGGTGAGATGCACTGGCTCATCAGTGGCCTTGGACACTCCTGTACGTTTCCTCCAGTGGCGCCAACCCAGACCATGTGCACATAGGTAGATTAACTATAATTCTGATTGCCCCAAATTGGCCCAAGAAAGCAGGGTTCCCAGGGATCATTTCTCTTAAGAGACCTACTGTCGGGCTAGGGCCAGATTTGGCCCCTGTGCCAAATTAGACCAAATTTGGGCCTGGTCACTTAAAGGGAAAAAATTGACAGTGATAGAGTTGCTTGCCAACGTCATTGACACAATACACATTGTCAGAGCAGGGTTACCCTATTCCCAAGTGGGACCTTCCACTGGTTATAGATACACTGCGATTCACTTTTTGAGCCATTACAGTCTGTGGGCATTGATATGGTTTTGTGTAAGACAGCGCTCCTATTGGCCTTGAGCTCAATGAAACACATGCAAGTCATCTGTGCTTTCTGTTCATCCTTTACGTTTACAGTTTGTTTTGGACAGCTCTAAGGTGATAATAGTTCCTAAATCTGCATACATCCCTAAAGTAACTGCCTTGTTATACAGGGCATTATCTTTTGAGCTGACATCCTTTCCATCGCACCCATTTGCAATGGCATCTGTATAATCAATGCTTGGTACTTGTGTTAGGTGTGTATGTTTAGTGAATGTGGGAAATACGCACTACTGACCAGCTTGTTTTGTCTTGCTAATTCAGTTAAAGAGAATGCACCATCCAAGCAACACCTCACTACGGTAGATAGTAGAGGCCATCTTGCATACTTATGCCTGCAAAGTGCACAGATGCTTGGTAGCATGTGTGCATACTCAACCAGAAGTATTTTTTTCTTTTTAAATTGATTTCAGTTTAGGATATGTGCTCCGCTGCAAACTAGGCTTCTCCACATACATTGATGAAGTTTTATTGTCTGGAAGTGACAGCCGAGGATGTCACTAAGTGTGTGCTCTCAGCAGGAAGGGATGTAGCTGACGTCATCACTGCTGCTATATCAGGGCCAGTTTATCTCAGTCTATCTGCAGGGGCTTTTTCGGGGCGTGTTGCTATATCCACATACTGATGTGGTGTACTGAGTGTACTGACCAAAAGAGAACTGGAAGTTATCCATATAACCAATGTTCCCTGAAGGTGGAAAACAAGGTACAACACAAGTCAGTCCCTCCATCACTGCCTGTTGGCTCAGTGAAGTACAGTTGATATTGAGGAGCAAAGACTGTGCAGGGTCTTTTTTAGCCCCAGCGGAAGGCGGGACTCCCCCTGACTGTGATAGTCTCATTGGCTTTGGCATTTTAAGAATGGTTTTTCAGGTTGGTCTCACGAGGAGGCAATCCCCATACTGATGTGTGGTGCCTCGTTTCCCTCCCTCAGGGAACATTGGTTAGATGCATAACCTCCAGGTCTCTATGCCCTAGAGATGGGCACCTGCCCTGGCTGCAATACATTATTTAAAAACACTCATTCAATCCAGGCTTCAGGGGACACCTTTTGTTACTCTGTCAAAAGCAGTAAGTGTAACTTGGCTGAAGAAGAGACTTTTTGTGAGCTGATGGAGCAGAGCCTGAGGAAAGCTAGGTAGATAAAGGAGACATGGAGGGGTTTACTGTACAGCAGAGCTGTGTCAGGGGAACACTGAAGGTCAGGGCCTCAACTTTTCCTCTGAGCATACTGTAAACCTGAATTCCTTCCCTCTGAATTCGGCGCTAGTTACACATGTCACTCAGGAATAAATGATGAGGTGCTTACAAGACAAACCGCAAGTAGTCCACTCCACATCTCACGTTTCCACTACTTCAAATTTCACTCTCTCGGTTTCTCTCCTTCCTCAGCTGTAGACATCCACAGTTGAAATTTAACAACTATGTATATGGATGCAAATTACATGATGAGAAGGAGGAGATCAGTCTGAGTGGGAGGAATAACGTTTGACCCCTGCTTTGACTGGATATCAAGGCTCATGATATCAAGCTGGTGTGTGAGTTTACATTAATAAGAGTCACAAAGCCAAGCAGTGCATCTGTTGTCTGTTTCTCACACTCCCTCTCTTGAGCTGCAAGATCATTTGCACCATATAGCCTCTTCTACAGCACAATTTCTGATCTTTTTTCCTTTATAACCTATGTCACCTCATGCAGGCTAACTAGTACTTTGCTCCACATCTACACATCAAGGAGATTTCTCCCACTGCCTCGTCCCCAGGAAACACACCTGACATTTAGCCCCAGGCTGCCCCATCCAGCATTCCCTTTCCTTCGCTTGCCTACAGAGACAAGGGCATCTCAGCTGAGTTTAGCCAACTAAAGCACCGACAGTTAGCAAATTAACTTTCATGTCTTCATTTCAATAATTCAGCAGCGAGAGCAGGGGCAGGGTGAGGTAAGGTATGCATGGAGGAAGTGATGGAGCAGGATTAAACTGGCCTGCTACCGCATTTGTTTTCATATATAATCTACATCTTTCGGAAAAGAATCAAGACGTAGGATGTATAATTTATGTATTCAGTGCAACACAAAGGGTAACTAGATAAAAACACAAAATATTATTTCCTAAATATTAAATATTTATACATTGTGAAAAAAAGCAGTATAGATCTGAGTGTGTGGTGGCGAATGTAGTGATGTATCACTTGAAGGTGAATGAGCGACTGAATGCTTGTCTGAGACACCTGTGATACTGTGAAGCTGTTTCAGTAAAGCTTATTCCCCTTGCACACACTGTTTATATTTGCCTGGCTTTGTTATGGCAGTTCCTTTGTCAAAACAAATCAGTGTCAATAAGCGTGTACACATGCACGGCTCTAGCCATGGGTTAATCCACACAGTGTCACACATACACACACACACACACACACACATGCACCAGCACACATACACATCAGGAAATACAGTTCTCTCACTCTTCTATCAGCAGCCAGGTTCACAACTTTAAGGTTTACCTATTGACAGACTCATCTGAAAATGTCCTCTAACCTCAGAGTTTTACTGTCTGATAACTTGTTCATTGTCAAAGTTTGATTTTCACTTACAAAAGCTCAGGAGAAGTGGCAGAGATGAGAGATTTATACTGATTCACAAGAGAGATTATATTGACATAGTTTTGTTATCACCAAACCCTCCCCCTACAACTGTTGGTGAGGACAATAGTTCTTGGTACCTAATTTACCAAGAAAAAACATTATTCAAAACTTTTGACAGAGTCATTTGTTTTCTTTGCCAATAGAGACTTTGTGTTTAGGAACATGTAAAGTATTGACCTGTTCTCTGTTCAGATACATGCTGCTTTTCTCTGTATGCTAATTAAAGACTTACATACTCTTCAGGCCTGTGTGCTCTGTTGCCAAACTGATTAACAACTTCAGGCACGTAGCCTCAATATTTATACTGTCTCTTTTATTTCAAGAGAAAACTAACAAATTTGTGCGGATGCACCCAAAGCAGCTTACGAAAGGCAGCATTAATTGACTGTTGACATATCTGAATGAAAGCACAGTCAGCCAAAGGGTGCCGAGGGTAAATCAAGGGTTTCTTTACTTTTAGTGCAGTGTTTCTGCCTATGTTAGTGTGCAGCTCTTTATGCTTCATTCAAAAGGCTAAAATGCAGATGGCAGAGCCATCTGTGTAGAATCAAAACCATGCATTCAAACCTGAAGATCCCCATTAAACTGCATGTAAATACGAGGGAGGAGCCAGAGGAGGAGTGGAGGATGTAAAGAAAACCATGTTCAAAACAAACTGATTAACTTTACACTTGAAGTTCTTTTTCTTAAACAGATCCAGCAATACTCCAAATCGCACAAAACATGTCAGTACACACACTAGAAAACAAACTTAGGGAGCAGAATTATTTTGGAAACTGAGGAAAAAAATGAAATGTTTGATCAAGCCATTAAATATTTTTGTGCATGGCACCTTTAATTAAGATGTTGGATTCATCAGTGCTCATTTCAAAAAGGTTCCTGTTACTAAATAATAAGGTCACATTAATATTGAAGCTGCTGTATAACCCTGTTCAAATTAAATTAAATTAAATATTTGAAAAAAAAAAAAACCTGACTAATTAATTAATTTGGTCACAAGGACACCGGTTTACCTCTGCCTTTATTATTATTATTATCTGCATGCTTTCTTTTTACTAAATGTCTGATCACAATAACGTTTCTCAAGGGTGCCTGCTACCTGTCATCTTAAGACAGTGAGTCCAGGCAGCTGAATTCCACTTGTATGGCGAGACCTTGGCTGTGTGGAGGAATCCAAGTGTGAAATGTATGTGTGAGTGTTTGTTTTATGTTGTATTTCTGAACCAACAGGTAAGACTCAAGCCTTGGTTTAAAGGCTTTAAAAGGGGGAAAAAACACAGTGTAGCTTGTATGTTGGAAGATTGTGTGTGTGCCAAACCTGAGAACTTCTGTATCCTATTTAGGTATCTGATAACTGAAATGTTCAGCAATATAAACACAGGAGGACCAAACTGTGCTATACAGAGGTACTTGCTTTTCTTTATAAACCTTTTTAGAGCCTACTGCCACACACCTGTTCACACCAGGTTACTTGCAACATGGCACACACTTTAACAAACCTTACAGGCCTTTATCACAATCACTTTTAGCTTGAAATGAATAGAGACAGGGGTGTGAAAATGATGATGATGATGATTTGTTTTGGCTGTTCCATAACTTTTGTCAATCCATAATTTTCGCTCAACAACTTCAGCTGCTGGACATCACTTAAAAATGACACCATGTTGCCAACAACAACAAATAAGTGCAGCGTAAGATAAATAAGGTTACTCCTCTTTCTGAAATGTGTAAATATGTATGTGAAATATTCAGGGAATTTAATGACACAACAAGCCATTGCAGGAACACTATGAGAAAGCAGTTCATAGAAAGAGAAAAAAAATCATCTCATCAATAAATACTCCTCTCTCTGCAACTTTTTTCCTCGTAGCACCAACAGGTTCAATGTACTCACGTATCCTGCCCACACCTTTGTGTTGACTGACTGCTTTTAACTGTACAAGGAAAAACACCGCTCAGGACTAATTGCATTTTCTGTATTCTCAACTATCAACAAGTCTCATCCTCCCCATCTAACTTCAGTTTAGTGTCACTGACTTTAAATTAAGAAGACTGGCACACATACACATAAAAAAGCTATTTGGTGTAACAGAGGGAGAATAACCACTCATATATTTGATTAGAGCTGATTTACAGTAGGAGCCTGAGTGTTTATTTATTAAGTTTACAGTTTATCTATTTCCGTAAATGTACAAACCACTTGGAAATCAATCCCCTGAACTGCAGCTGTGATGTCACACGAGTCTGCTTTAATCAGATACAAGTCCATCCGGGGCGCCCTCTTTTCAATATCTGAATATGTAAAGACCCATATGAATATGTAAATATGAATATGAGTCTAATTCAGCGCTGCATTGAGGCAGCTGTTATGAGCTCCACATTTACAAGGAAACATGTGTTGGCCCTGCGGGGCAGGTTAGGGTGACAAGACAGGTGAGGAGGAAGGGCAAGCATTGTCCATTATGTCTGGACAATACCTATAGGCCTGACACACACGCACACACACACACACACACACACACACACACACACACACACACAATAAGATGAATATATACAAAGATTTAAAGAATATAACAATCACTGTTGAGTTTTCAATGTATGGGGGGTGAAAAATAAATGCAAATTAAAGTAATTCAGTAATTTTATTATTCATAAGCAGCCTTAACACAGAAGTATTCATCATTTTCAGTTCTCAAAAGACTTGTATTTCTTATGAGTTAAATTATTAATCCTCCTCCTACACTATCATTTGAAATACATGCTGCCTCTGCACTGATTTCACTCCCAATAACACATGGAACATAATCCACAATGCTTGAACAAGCAAGTGCAACTAAAAACTGTATGAAACCTTATTTTAATCATGCTTGAATCAATCTATTGCAGCTAAATAAAGCTGAGGCACACAAACAGGTGTAAAAGCAGCATAGCATCTGCTGATGGTTCATATGCAATATTAAAGCATCATATGCTGGTTCAAAGGTCACTCTGCCTGCTGTTCATGAAGCCACATGGGACTGTTTTCATTTAGGGATTCACTCCTCCGACTCAACACACACTCACACACACCGAGCTGCTCAATTTTCCAATAAAGTGATGTGAATTCAGAGTGAAACTAAACGCTGTGGCACTAGACATGCTCAAAGTCGCATTAAAGGAAGCTTACAATAAACAAAAAAGCAAGCCACATATCTAGAAAGATCATCAAACGCTAATCAATAGAATATGACAAGGCAATGCATCAAAAAATACAAGAGTCTCCAAAGAAATGTTGCTTCTATTGCAGACGTGTGAGGTGCTGTGTAACAGCACAGCCTCTCAGGACCTGACAGTGTTTTTAGATTACAATTGCATCTCAGCAGGGATCCCTGCTCACTCCTCTAACCTCGGACTGTTTACTGCTTAAAAATAGCTGATAATGATAAAAGATCACACTGATCAAAAGTGCTGTGATGCAAAGAGGGTCCAACTCTCTCAATGGTCCCATACATAAATATTGGAGACAGCATTGATTTTAAGAACAGGCATGAGGAGCAGTGCAGGCTTTGGTCTATAAGGGACATTTAAAAGTTGCATTAGCTTTTTACCTTAATTCACAAGTAATGGATGAAAACACTGACAAATGTGCTTATATTTTTTTTTAAAAAGGAAAATCAGGCACTAACATAAACATCTAGCCAAAAAGTGCATTGTCTTTAAAAAAGCACACCATACGGATTTATGCAACATTTCCTGACACAATAACCAAAAAGCGACCACACATCCATTAATAAGAGTCTTCTTCTGTAATCACACAGCTTAATTCGTGGCAGCATGACTGAGCTGCTCTCCTTAATGTGAGTGGATGCTAAAAAGTTTACCACCGCTGTATGACTGCTGAATGGGACAAAACTTTCCCCCTCTCATCGCCAGGTTTTCATAGCACCCGGCGTTTTTCGCCTCAAACAAAAATCAGCAAACAGCCTGATCAAGCTTTTCTCTTTCACAAAATAATTCAACCATCCGGCAGCCTCGTCTCCTAAACTCCACAAGAGACGAGCCGAGCAGTCACGGACGAGCACAAAAAACCCCCATCCCAAAAAAAAAAAAAAAAACATGCTTTACCCGAAATGAAATGAAAATGTGCTTCACGGTGCTGCAGAAGCGCGCAATGCATCATAAAATAAATGCACTGCTCTCCAGAAAGGTTGCACCAACTTAACCAGAGAAGCGTGAGCCCGTTGCACAAACACACAATATTAGTGAATATCCTGTGTGCATAAGTGCAAAACAAGAGGTAACAAAAAAAATCCCTAAAAGTTTAAGAGACGCACCTTTAAGGTGGTCGGAGGGAAGGAGGGAGGGAGGGGGGCGCACGAAGTAGCGCACTTTAGTACAGTACGCTCCTTTTAAATTACAGTAGGCTACCTAGTTTAGAAAGTTGGACTCCCCTCCTCTGCCCCCCTCGCCTGTATGATAAGCAGGTAAACTCTTGGATATAGCGTATAATTCACTTACTTTTCTCTCGCTTGGCTATCGGAAGGGACGACAGCTCCTTTACCTTTGGCGTACATGCTGGATTCTGTTTTAAGACTTTTGCCCCACTCAACACCTGTCAAAGAAAGCAGCCAGGAAAACGCTCCATCTCCATAGCTACCCCTTTAGTGTTTTTCCTCCCCCCCTTCTCCTCCTCCTCCTCCTCCCCCACCTCCCTCCTCCTTCTCTCTCCTCTCCCTCCCTCTCTTTCTCTCTCTCCTTTTTTTTTTTTTTTTTTTTTTTTTTTTTTACATCTCCAACATTGGCCACAAATCAGGCACAGTTTCTATTGGGGGGACTTGAAACCGTCCTCTGTTGGATTTTTTTCCCTCCTCAGCCGCTGTTCCGCAGGCCTGCCCTTCCTCCCTCCGCTGTGCAAGCGGTGGGGGCTCCTTAAAGGGAAACACACACTTCTTGTTTACTGACCTCAGAAACATGAGGAGAGAAAGGGGGGAAGATGGGGAAAGGCCTTCTGGGTATAGGCTCTGGTCTCTGGGCCAGCTCTTTTGGAGAGACTGGCAGTAGTTGTTCATGTTTCTCTTCCCACAAGACATTCCAGAGGTTTGACTCCAATTGGATTTTAGGAATTTCACTCACACTAATGAGGACACTGCTCACATTTTTAGGCTGTTTGCACATATTATTACCTATGGAAATAATAATTTCCCATGTTTTGTTTCAATGTGATGTGTTCTTAAAGTGAGATGTTGTTTGACATGATCACAAAATAATTATGGCACTTTATAAGCTTGTGAAACTGTTATTTCATGTCAACAGGCCAATTATTTTTTGGTAGTCTATAGTATGGTCACAAGAAATAATTAATCGGCTGGCAGGTGAACTAAAAGGACACCGCTAATGATGTTTTCAGACTGAAATAAAAGCAAATGTTCGCCTCACATTATTAATGCAAATTTGACCACTACAGGCTTTCAGCCCAGTATCCCAGGAGTGACATTAATCAAGCTGCAGCTACTACGGTTTGAGGCTGAAGCCAATACAGATGTACCTTAAAGTGTAATTCCACCAATGGACACTAGATGTTGGCTCCAAAAAATCCCTGACTCCAACGGACTCCCATTCAAAAAGTGTCTAGAAATACTAAGTCGATTTTTTTCCAGCAAGTCATTATGGTCTCAATAGCTAAATTAAAGCACTCGTCATTGGTGCTGGTAGTCATTTGCTTAAGATTTAAAGCTGTGATTGACAGTTTGCTCACCTGCTGCTCTCCCCAGCTATGGCATGCACACTGAGTCACATTGTTGTTGCAATAGGCTATTTTGGTAAATTTACTTGAGTGTGATAAATGCCCTGTTGGCATTATTTATCTAAAGTAGCTAATATCAGCCCAAGTGTGCACATCTCAATGTCCCCTGTAAGTTAGCGATTGCTTTGGTTCAAGGCAGCGGGGTGTGTTTCCAAATCTTAAAAGAAAATTCCCCACACTCCTTATTTGGAAGATCCTGGCTCCAAACGGAAAAGATGGCGTCAACTATAAGCTGCAACTCTGGGCTTGAAATTGTCTCCAATGCAAACCAATGGATAATGTCACACCTCGCCATGCCCATCTTGATATACAGACTATGATTAATATTGGATAATTCCACACGTTATGGTGTCTGTCCAGTGGCAATACTCAGTGCCATTGCAGGATGTAGTGTACCCTTTATGTAGATAGCTAAAAGGTAAAGGTGTGAAGGTTGTAGTGATGAAAGAATGTTGTGTCCAGCTTTAATTTGGGAGACTAAATACCCTGACTAAATACCCTTTTTTGTTCACTATAATCATGATTTTTTTTTATTTTTTTTTAGATAATTACATTAATTTGCAGAATTATTCAATATTAAAGTTCTTGTCTGGCAGATTGTTTCTTAGCTCACTGCACAGATGTTAGTCAAGGTTTTTGCCCTTGTTTGTTTAAAAAACCTCCTCCAGACAAGATATGTATAGAAATACTCTGATCGGAGTAATAATCTCTATATCATATGTGTTTTCCAACAAAAATGCTCTGTTAACTAATTCTAAAAAAGCTAAATCTAATCCTTTTTCCTTGCCAAAAATGCAGAATCTGTAAATATGCAGATATTTTTAATTTCACACAAAATATATATTGCTTCAGTGTTAAATCCATTCTCAGCATATATGCGCCATTATATTGCTATAGAATTACATTCTTCTTGTATACTGGACTGCAATTGGCTCTATACCTGTTGTGAGGTCACAAATATCCTACTCGTAGGCCCACCACTTACACTCAGAGTTTTGGGGAGCACATACAAACGTTCCTCCCTCAGCAGATTCATATGACAACAGCCTTGTAGTTTTAGTCGGATGACACCTCAGATCCCGCAAGGCCTTGCAAAGTGATATATTTGTGTCCCACTGAAAATGAATGAACACAAACTTCATGTTGCGCTGCATTGACTGTATCTTCACTGTAAGACTGCAAGTAGCCACAGCAACAATATTTCATACTGATTCATTTAAATTTAACTAATTTGAACACAATCTCTCTGGTAACTGGTAATGGTATGATACACTTTGCAACAATACTGTGCACTCGGAGGTGTCCTCAGACAGAAAATCTCAAGACGTGGCATGTTTCACAACATGGTGCTTTTATTCTGGCATGTTTTTTCATCATGGGGTTCCTCATCTCACCACACCCATTAGTTTTAAATATCAGGACAGCTCATTGTGTATCACCGCTCATGTATTTAGCTTCGCATACCACTGGATTCCAGTTAGTTTCCCAACATCTCCCAACACACAGGCAATCTGTTTTAGACCCTTTCACACCAGGAATGATTATCCATTATATCCCTGAATCAAGAAAACTTTCCACAGGACCTGATTGGAACAGGGTCAGGTGGTGCAACTCATGGTTTTCTACTCAGTGGCCTGTTATCACTCGTTCCATCAAACCTGTTCATCAAGAAATCCATATTACACACATGGCTCAGACGCTGATCTTGGTGTGGGTCATCTGTACAGGTCATTGGACACAGGAAAACACTTTTTCAGTAACTCTTGACCTATGCTTTGTGTGAAAGGGGCACACATGTATAACTAAATAGGAAATATTTACAATATACATCACATTGTCAAACTGGTATGAATCTTTGGCCTTTAGAAGAAAAAAAACCTTATTGATTTTTATTTATACTGGTGGGTGTTTAAGCACCTCTTTATTCACTGGTATTTAACTCGATCTGAGAAGTAATCATTGTTGTGTTCTTGGTCAGAATACAACACAAGCAGCTCTGAGGTTTACTTTACTGAATCTACTTTCAGAGCAGCAAAGGACACATGATCTTTTGTTATTCGGATGATTAAAAAATCAAAAATGAACAAGTAGGATATGAATCCAGAAGCGATGAGTTAATCAAGGGCGTTCTTGGTTATCACAAGGGAGGCTTAAGCAGCAGTCTCCTGTGCCAAGTCGTACTTGCTGTTCTGCATAGAGAGAGATCGCCCCACAGTCAGAGCGCAGCTTCGACTGTACATTTCACATCTCACACAAGGCCACAGTCTTGGAGAGATCTTAAGCTTATTTCTTGTTAGCTAAAAGGGGATTGGTTGTTATTATTATTCATTCCAACTCTGACACCCCAATGACCTGACGGCAACCCACTTTCGCTGGCACTCATACACCTCCGACTCCAATTACAAAGCAGCTGTAGGGAGGTGACACTGGTTGTTCCCTATCACCAAATGTGACCAGCTCTGTATAATAGCAACTATGATTAGCTACTAGATCCTTATAGTAAGACATATTTATGGTATTTGTCAGTCAGGCCTCAGGGCATGATGTGCTCTTTAACTTTTAATATCCTATAGCATGCTGACTTATCAGGGTAGTTTACTGCTCACAGATATCTGTGTATGATATTGTGCTGGCTACAGAAGAGAGATACACAGCAATAACCAGATCTGAAGTATACAGAGGTTTAAAGGGGTAAATGTCATTATAAATCATCAAATTTGTTTTGTGTTCTTTATTTGTACTTACCAATTGCCAGTATTAAATGGGATTCAACATCATATAACAATAAAACATGAAAAAACGTCATTGGGGATGAACACTAGCTGGTCTGTCAATATATCAGTCTACCTTGGTCCAAAAAGGAATATCTCAACTGTTAAGTCTGTTTTGACATTGAGCTTTCCCAGAGGATGAATCCTAATGACTTTGGGAACCTCCTGATTTTTCCTCTTGCACCACCCATGAGATTAACATATCTCAACAACTATTAGATGGAGTTTCATGACATTTGGTGTTCACATTTATGTTCCACTCAGGAGGAATTGTAATAACTTGATGGTGACTCTTAACTTTCCATCATGCAGCAGGTATTTGGTTTATAACCAAAAACCTGTAAAACTAATGACACTTTACTTTGGGTTTGGAGCCACTTAGCGAATGCAAGCGTGTGTATATGTTGAATATTTTACCAGTGCGTTATTATAGTCATTGTGAGCATGGTACTATGTTAACAATTTAGCTTAAAATCTCACAGAGCCACTAGCTTAGCTTTAGACTGTGAATCTGCATCAAAGGTAAGATGTGAGCACCCATCCAGCCTCCGTTTAGTTCAATAAAAGTAGGCACCATGAGTATACCTGAAGAAAATGGCACTGCTTCATGTAATTCATTCATCCAATATGCAATTGTAACCCATGGTGCTTTTCCAGTCAATACCATTAATAAGTTTACAACACATAGACAACAGGAGTTTTGTAAAACTTTAACAGTTGCCTATTGAGATTACATTTCACTAATCATACCAATGTTAAAAAAATTGTGGAGAGTGATTGAAAAAAAGGTGTGTGGTTGGGAGGTCTGTAGTGAAGCATATGTCTGGGAGTCAGTGTGAATTGACACAATATCAGCATGAATTGTCTGTTAAATACATATCAAAAGCCACACTTTTTCAGTCAACTTACTTTTCTTGAAAAATATCAAGTGTGCTCAAATAATTTTTAAACATGGTGACAGAGTAAGTACCTTTTCCAAGACTGACCAAGAAGTGGAGGATAATTTTCCAGACCGCCGTCATACAATATGCTTGAGGTGAAAGGTGAAAACAATCAGTCCATCTGTTTAAGTGATACATGTTTAATGTCAAAGGTCAAAATGAATAATCGTGATGAAATGTAGTAACTGTAATAGAATCTAATTTCGAGTAATAGAGTCCACGCCTTACAGAAATATATCTTTCACAGGCGTTTATTTACACTGGGTTAGTGTAACAAAGGAATGAATGTGAAATATGTACAAGAGAAAGCCATGATCACATATCACTATTTGGGCAACCCATATCAATTTTGTGAGTAACCTAGAGGTAAACTAGTACTTTCTTTTCTTTTTTCCCCCCTTTTTTTGTTTTTTGGATGGCCTTCTACTCACTCAGGTGAACAATGTTGTTACAAAACCATGTTCTTTATGCTGAAAATGGTCAAATCCTTGTTTCTGTGCTCCAGTCTACAGAGCACACTTCTTCCTATTTAGAACCTTCATGTTATGCAACAGCTCCACAAGAGTCCACGTTAGGCAAGCAGGCATCCAGTACCCCTGTTAGGTCTCTGCTCCGCCCCGACATCAGCCTGCACGGGAAGGAAAAACACAATAAGTTGCAGTCCAGACCAACAGAGGAATTCCCCCAGCCCCTGCCTTTGTGAGGCCAAATTATAATTAATCACAGGTTGAATAATTCAGCGCCAAGTGAATTGATGCCTTTCTCAGCCCATTCCTCGGCACCTGCCTCATAAGGCGTCCCCAGATCCTGCATGTGTTTAGGTTATGTTTGTATGTGTGTGTGTATGTGTGGTGGAGGAGCTTCACTAGGGCCAGTAAAAAGAGAAACGCACAACCCCAAAACAACCAAACACAAGGCAGCAGTGAAACCTCCGCCCTAAAGTCCCTATGAGTCAGCCTTGACTCACAGTGGCCCCTCGGTCCGCCTCTTCTCTTCCCTTCACACTCGGTCCATCTCTCCTCTTCTCTTCCTTGACATCTTGACTTACAGAAGAGAAATGGCACATTTAAAGGCATTATGGAGAACAGGATTCCTGAGGGGAACTGGTTCGACTCAAATACATCTTTGCCCTCTTTATGTCACCGACTGGGTCAAAGCCCTCAACAGGTTGGATGAAATTCACGAGTGTGTGCATGTTTCAGAGAGAGTGGAGGAGAATGGGGGTGCAGGCTCATATGGCATAATCATTTTTACATGTAAGCATGAAATTTGCACAGAAAACTGCACCGAGATCAATTAACAAATCGTTCAGCCATTGTATGTAACATGTATCTCATGGCTTTGATTCTGTCACCGAATTAAAACCACAGTCTCAAAACAAACTAACAGATTTGGTGTTGTTGCTAGGTTTTCTCAGTTTAAGGTATTTATCTTTTTGTTGCGAAAAACTGTTGTACACAACACTATAAAAATCCATCCGCACAGCTCAGCTTGGAAAAAAAATGTACTGCTGCTGAAAGATTTTTGAAGTCCTGCTTACATAACTTGAAGCGCTCTGTTATCCCAAATATGAACCTGTCTGTCTGCTGCTGCTCTGTCTGACTGTGTGCCTACCTACCAGCTGTTATGTCTGTCCGCCTGCCTTCCTGTCTGTTTGTCTGTTTTGATTTGCATCATTCCACTTGGTCACCAAGTTCATCTGTGCCATTCTCAACCAGCCGGCACCCTCCCCACCACCGCCTTCACTCCACTTCATCCATCTGACACCCAGCGGCTACTGTGGGCCTCTGCTGTGATGAAGAAAGACTCTGTGCTCTTCAGCGCTCCCATAATTAGAGACAAAGAAAGAAAGAAAGCTTTGGCACTCACTGTTTTTGTGCGCCTCCTCTGCAGATACAGGTTGCGCCTGAAAGAAATAATAAAATCCATGTCGTATATCTTTCTAGGCAGCCTCGTAAAAGTGTTCAAAGTCATTGAAAACTTTAAAAACACTTTTCAACTTATTGCATTTGACAACAAAAAAGCTGTAATGTCTGGGCCGCATCTGGGTTACATTTTTACTTTTTAACCTGTTTACACCATAGCTTCAAATTTACCAGCAGCTAAAACCATCTTGCCATCAACTGAACCTTAACCCAGGTAAGATGAGACCTTAACAGGCCTTCAGACTGAAAACAGCACTTCAGCAGAAACAACTCAAAGGTTGTTTTTGGTGGTGGTGTGTAGGTTCAGATACCAGTGAGACAATATGATCCAGGAAAGCCATGAGTTTGAAGGCTTATCTGATGCCAAATCAGTTATCACATTATCACAAGTTATCTTAGTGACAATTCTTTTATGGTCCATCATGACCGTCACCAGGTAAACAGAAGTATTAACCCCTCCCTGTTACAAAGTATTGCACCTGGAATTGCACTTGCATGTATTTGCTTGGCCAACATGGTTCGATGCAATGCCAACATGCCCATTTCAACTTTTTTACTGAAGCCCTCTGCATTGGCTTCAAAATGTTATGGCCTTATTGAAAAGAATGAGGGTGGAGTGTTTATTCACATGCTGCTATGCCTGTATGAACTTAGTCTTTAGGCCCATATATGAGTGATACCAGGCTGCTTCAGACAAAAAGTGACAGATATTTGGTAGAATCTTTGGTCTTCAACCTAAAAGACGCGTCCATCGACACAGGATTTAGGGCTTGACAACCAAAGACAGCTGAGTCTGACAGTGACAGTGAAATATATCAATGAATCCTTACAGTGTAACTGCTTCTGTATGACCCACTATCACAAATAAACCAACACAAACACAACAGAATAAATGAGACAGAATACATATCCTAATGCAACACTGTAAGCACCATTTCTGATTAAAGTAAAAAACATGACAGAATTGCGGAAGGATTACTGACGTGGTCCTGCTTCTATACATATTTTTTCTATTTATGTTGTAGCCCTATGATTCACAAAGCATTCATCACACAATCTTATGTGACTCAAAATTCACAATAACACAGATTGTGACCAAGATTGCAAGACTATTGTAGGATTGCTGTGTTGGGGCCTTTATTTCTATTACAAAACATACACACAACTTGCATTATGAATTATGTTATCTTGTGGTGACATATTGACATGTATCTGGATACTCGCACATGACATGGGCCCCTACTTATAAGTTGTGGTTTATAATGCTTGAAAACCAAATTTTACATCTATAGAGGTCTATAGAGGTGCTGAGAGAAACAACTATTGCACAAAAACTGCAAAAAAGTTGAACTCTAATGCAATGTGATGTCATCTGATAGATTACTTTGTAATGTGAATAAAGCTTCACGTTAAAGAGTGTCTGATGTTTATCTTGCGATTGTAACGATTAAAGATACAACAGTGTAGGATTTTGCTACCTGAGAAGCCTTCAAATTTACAGATTTTGACTTCCTGGATCATATTATTTTGCTCACTGGAATCTAAAGCAACATGCCTCCACCAGTGCAGCTTTGTTTTGATGCAGGGTTGTCTTCAGTCTGAATGCCCGCTTATGATAATTTTCTTCGTTCTCCACTTTTATTCTCTGCCCAATTACTTTGTCCCTGTACCTTTAAGAAGCAAAAGAAGAGAAGGGAGGGGGGCGAGAGAGGCTGGGGAGACGTGCAGGGGCAGAGAGAGAGAGAGAGAGAGAGAGAGAGAAAGAGAGAGAGAGAGAGAGAGAGAGAGAGAGAGAGAGAGAGAGGCGGTGGTAATGTTCTCATGTGTTTTCTTTCTGTGGGAAGTGGCACAGCCCCACCGCAGCATAAACACACACATGCACATGCATGAACACACGTCTGCCTGTGTACACACACACACACACACACACACACACACACACACACACACAGGAAAGCAACACATTTTTCTATGTGTGAGTGGGGGTCCCTATCCTCTTACAGTCAGGGGAAGAAAGAGTCCTGTTGACAACCATATTCCACAGCTGTGATCCCAACATACTCTACAGAAATGGAAAAGGAAGGGATAGCCCAGATAGGCAGTGAGACTTTGAGAGACAGAAAGCATGAAACGGTTACTTTGCAGAAAAATTTTGCTCATCAGAATGAGCCAGGTTGAGATGAAAGCATGGTGGAGAGAGAAAGAAAGGCATGATTTTCTGTGTATGATGCTTATATGCTGGAGAGCGAAAGACACCAGATGGGCCACTGCAGTGAAAGTATTGGTATTTCTCCCACTAGAGGAATTTCTTTTGTCACTGATCACATCACAACTGATACAATACAGATGAACATGAATGTATTGTCACCACCAGTAGATTATTTCTGGGTGATTACTGTGAGGAAGAATTGCTCTGGTGCGGTTTCCTGCTTAGTTTTAGATAGGGACCACAAACAGCTAGGCCCAACGCAACTGAGCCACAGTGAAACTTCCTCCATTATCCATTATCCACCATGCTCCACCCTGC